>NC_056741.1:154983616-155108616 GCF_019279795.1 Protopterus annectens
GACACTCACGACGTGTCTGTGATTCCGGTGCACTCTCATTATTATGTATATGGCGCTACTGCGCCGGATATTCCATGCACCGCCGGCGCAGGCCTTACGCCGGCCTTGCGCCGAGCTTCATGAATCCCGGGGAATATGTATATTTTTCGCACCTACTTCTAAATATATAAAAGCTGATATGTTTAACATTGTTAAAATATTTCAGTTTTTTGTTACTGAGGATCGCTTGTCTGTGATGAGTAAAGGCTTGTTGCTTTTTAACACTACCTGGATTTCATGGGGATTTTTTTTTGGAAATTATTGTGACTGAGCTCATCAATGAAGTTTTAAGACCACTAGTTTCTCTGTGTTTTATTTTTTTCCTTGACACTTGTGGCTGTGAAGTTGGGACAGATTGCTGTGCTTGTTCATTTTTTAATATATATATATCTTTCACTGAATAGGCAATTCATCAGATTTGGGTTTTCTTGGTGTTGGAAACATTAATGGCACAATTGGTCAAATTATGTTGTAGTCCAAGGATCTCAAACACATGGGTCTTGGACTTCAAGCAGCCCACAAACTAATATAATTATAAATGAGTGAAGCAACTACACATTTCTAGCTTCACTGCCTGCATTTCTTTTTGTCCTGGAGATTGTGATTCTTCACTAAGTTTGCTAGTCCTCATACAGCGGCACAAGTGGTCATCTGAGTTTGAGACCCCTATAATCAATTTGCAGTTATGCAATTGTAGATTTAGTATATTTAAATTCTGGGGTATAGGGCCAGAGCTGCCACATTAATGAAGATTTTATGAGGTTTAAGTGTTTTTTCCTTTAAGATTTACAGCTGCACTATCCTTTATTTTGAACTGTATAAAGTGGAGAGAGAGAAAGAGAGAGAGAGAAAAAAAGCAGTACAGATTCAACGTAACTGAAATAAAGTGACTGATCAGCCAAAGGCATAGTCTCTGTGGATGAGAAATGGGTATTGTTTTATTCCTTTATTTTAGAGCAAATGCCTGTCCAGGTCCATAAAACTTTTCATGCTCTTCCGTTAAGTTCACGCAGATGCAAAAGGTACGCACCAAAGACACTGCTACCTATATCTACATTTTAGCAGCAAGTATTTCCATATTGCAAACTCTTAAATTTAAGAAGTGCCTCTAAAATAAATGTGTACTGATAAATCAAATATTATGTCTATTTTGAAGCACCGACCTTGGACAGTATTCATTTTCTAGTAGTGTATTTTTACTGTTTAGAATATAAAATCCAAACAGATAATAGCATATCCACATGTGAGAGCGATAACTTCTCTGACAGATTAACTATTGCAACTACTGAAAAGATTAAACACTATTTGACAATTAATGTGTTATACCTTTTAAGGAAGAAAAACTGATAAAATACATATTTTTGCAATGAAACTGAATGATCCCCATCTCAAAATATTAATGGATGTGACAACCAATTATATTTATTTGCCAAGAATATTACTTCATTACAGTGAGGGAGATGCAGAGCCAGAGCAAGCAATACATAGCATTGCTTGAAAAAACTATCCCCCGGATTCATGAATCCTATGTGTAAGAATTAATAAGTCTTACTCGGAGGCTGCAGTTGAACGATTTGATGTCAGCGTGCCATGAATATGCATGAGGGCATGCTGACTCAACCGTAAGTCTTACACGGACCGTGTAAGAAAGCAGGGGGCGTGTTGGATTGCCGAGCAGTCTAAATGTCCACGCCCCTGCAAGTGTTTGAAAAGTAAAACAAGCACACACAAGAGCGAGTCCGCTCAAATGTCCCTGCACCCAACACTACACTCCCTGATATTGTAAACCCTATCATAGGTCTAAAATGCAAAATATTAAATATATTTTTTTAAATACCCAAAATAGCTGCCCGAATTTGCGATTGTGTGTGCGGGTGTGCCCATTGCTTAGCCATAGTAAGCAATTCCAACATGGAAGAGCATAAGAAAGAATGGTTATGCAAATCACACCTAATTGCAGTAGCGTAATGGCAGAGTGTATGCACAAAAAGGAGACATTCACGGTTCAAGTCCCACCACTCCCCCTTCATATTTATGTTTTAAATCAGTATTCGAAATAATACCAGACATATATGATTAAAATGTTATTAAAAGCAGTGACATGGCCAATGTATCAGTGAACAAAATAAATATTTTTAAAGGACCCAGATATATAATAGCCTGCTGTTAAGCAACGCTTTACCCTTTGAAACACAGGTGCCCATATTTTAAAAGCGCTTTACCCAGCTAAACACAGGTGCCCATAGTTTAATAGCACTTTACCCAGCTAAACACAGGTGCCCATAGTTTAATAGCGCTTTACCCAGCTAAACACAGGTGCCCATAGTTTAATAGTGCTTTACCCAGCTAAACACATGTGCCCATAGTTCAATAGCACTTTACCCAGCTAAACAGAGTTGCCCATGGTTTAATAGCACTTTACCCAGCACAATAGAGTTGCCCAACGTTTAAAAGTGCTTTACCCAGTGCAATGTGTTTGCGCGGATGTGTGCGCCGCGCCAACCAGGGCACTGTAGGGCACCAGGGAGCAATGTAGAGCTAAGTTGCTTAAATGCAGCCACACCCCCTAGCCTGTCTAGACAGTATTAAAATAAAACAATGACAAGGTTCGAACCTAGGACCCTGTGCATCATAATCAAAGTACAGAACCACTAAGCCATGACAACATAGGGGAAGCAGCCACCATTAACATTCATATACTTACAAATGTTAGTTTAACCATTACTAAGTAGGACTGCAGTCAGCCGAGAATTTTACAAAATGGCCAATCACAAATAAGTGCGGGAAATGTGGCATATTTAAGCTCCATAGGCGGGAATACTCACCATAACTGATTGTAGCACACATTTGCAGTCAGAATGGCAGGTGTAGGAGAGGGTACATGCTTCAGAGCGCAACGTTGGGGCATCGAGGAGTCAAACTACATGGTTTGGCTCCTTGTCCACCGTCACGAGTCAAGACTTCTGCAGGGCCAGTTCCAAGGGACAGAGTACAAGGCAGAGGCATGGAACCGGTTAGCTCGTGACCTCACCAGTGCCACAGGCATTCCCCGGACTGGTGAGCAGGTCCGCAACCACCATGCAGACTTGAAGAGACGAAAGCAGGACCACCTGAACCAGTGGATACAGGAGACCCGTGGGATGCAGGATGCCCCACAACTGAGTAAGTAGCCATGGAATGCAGTATGTAAGAATTGATAATGGAGTATGTATAATGGATAGGTATGTTTCAATATCCCTTCATTTAATTTACAGCTGCAGGTGACCATGTTATGAATCAGCAAGCCTATGCTGATAGGCTGCCAAGGTTGCGCCACCAGGCAGGTTAGTGATTATTCTGCATGTATTGTTATATAAAATATTATTTGAGAGGATGAAAGAATGCATTGTAGTCCAACAAAACAGCCATAGAATTGCCTGAATAAGTCCTCTGCATGTACTGCCAGATAAAAATATCAGAGAGTCAGAAAAAGAGTGTAGTAACCCATTAAGAAAGGTAACATATGTCTGGAATAATATCTCTGCAGGCACTTTCATATAACATAAGTGAGTGAGCCTGAAAAAAGATTGTTCTAACCTATTAATAAAGATATAATATGTCTTGAACATGACTGCCATAAACACCATTAAATCAAATAAAGGAGTGAGCCTGTGGAAAAGTGTGCAATGCCATTAATAAAGGTCTAAAACTCAGAGTGTGTCTGTGTCACAGAATCTGAAATGTTGTTGTATCCTTGCATTATACAAACAGTACTGTTTGAAAATGTGCTGGCAATCCAGAGTTATGTAGTCCCATATAAAGTGGGTGATGGAAGTGCTAGTAGCTGTGAAACATATATACAGTCCACAATAGTCATTTACTGGCTGGCATGAATAAGTAAACCTGGCACATATGTAGCATGTAATTATTCACCAGAAATGTGAGTGTGCGTCAAGAAATGCAGGGTTCTGTACAAATCGAAGTGAAAATGTCATGTGAAAACATTCCAGATATGTAGATAAATAAATATAAATGCAAACAAGAAATATGTAGCAGTAACATCAGCATCCTGGACAGTTAATGTCAGATATAGGTCAGGCATATATTGAACTAGCCAAACACATGACACAACCTAATGTATAGTGAGAAGTGTAATAATACAAGTAGGGGATATACACTTGCAGTCACTGGGAATGTAGTGTAGACTAAAAGGTCATTATAAGATGTTAACCGATGTTTTTTCTACACCCTACCGTATGTGCATAAACCATACAATTCCACACCTCAATAGGTATGTGTAACCTTAAATATTGGTTGGGACATATGTCCTATTGTTTTATAAATGTCTGCATTGATGTTGATGCATGTGCCGTATTCAAACACCACGTTCATGGTGGCCTGCTGCTACCAAACATCCCTGCATGCTGTTGGAATATCCACTGTTGTTCAATATATGCATGTATTATGCTTGCTGTTCAACTGTTGGAACCTTGGTGTGTTGGGTTAATGGGAATATTACTGCATGCTGTTACAACTAATCTGGAATGCTGCTGTTTATGTTGTAATTAAATAAACCTAATCACAAAACGTATGGGAAGGTCGGTCCCAGCGGACCCTCCTGTCCTTCCTCAGTTGGCGAGTGCACCTGGCACCAGTGGCTCTGGTGCCCAGCTCGGGCTCCCCTCCTCCATTGGTCCTGTGCCACCTTCAGGTGGAAGCTCTGCAGGGGATGGGGCTCACCCCCCCGTGCAAGCATGGGTGGAGGAGGGCCACCTGTCACCCTTGCTAGGATCCGGGCTGTGGTGAGTAGGGAGATCCATCGTTCAGTCGCTGATGCCCTATGCCAGCTCGAGGCGAGAGTGGCGGATCTCACGGGTGAGCCTGCCCGTCCTACTCAGCCCCCAGCACAGCCACCCTTGGGGCTGTGAAGGTGCAGTGGTGACTGCCCATGGGTGGGGATCTCAGTTCTACTGTTACCATCTGTGGGCTCATGGGCTTGTGATTTCCAAACATCCTTCCCTGTCAATTGTGTTCACCCACCCCATGTGTCAAACTCCACCCCTGTAATGCATCTTGTTTGTCTTGTCAGTTTACCTTCCCAACCTACCTCCCCAAATATACCTACTTCCTCTACCTCACATTCCACTCTCACCTGAAAAAAAAAAAAGGGCAATCTGTACCCACAAAAAAATTACTCCCCATACATAGCTGCCCAATTCTCACACATGTCCGCTGGACATGTAAACTGATAATTCTAATTGGCAGTACAACACATTTTGTTGTCCTCACCCCTCTCTCAAAGGTGGAAGGTTTCAAATTTCACATCAAATTTCAAACATATGCACAGCCGTTGCTGGTAAAGAAATGGGCAGCTATGTACCTTCCCTATACCCATCCTGCACATCCCGAGCTGGTTTCCCTACTGTCTTTCCCTCTTTGTGCCCCCTTTTTCACCACTTTCCTATCTCCCCATTTTCTTTTCTTTAAGAGAAATTCGCGTGGGGGTTAGCAGGAGTAAGCACTTTTAAGCAGTAGTTAGCAGGGGTTTGCGAGTGTGAGCTTGTGTGCGCTTAGCTAAGCATTGCTAAGCATCGCGCAAACCTGCGCAAACCCACTTACAACTGCTTAAAAGTGCCTTAGTCACTCTGTATGACAAGGCCTTTGTACTGATCAGCAGCAAAATAAAATACCTTGTCAGTCTCGAACCCGGGACCTTGGATTCACCCATCTGCATGAAGTACCACTACACCACATTAGATATACAATAACTTACTGCTGAAAGCAATATGTCATGCATTACCATGAGTGAATGTAAGAGAAAATAGGAATGGCATAATACAAATCCTGTTCTGTGGGCCTTAACCAGCAGGTGTTGTGAAATTGCATGACATGACTGTGAAAAGAGAATCAGCCATGCTAGTAGGGAATAATGTTATAGTAACACCTGACAATCCCACACAGTATCAGAGCAGGATAAACACTGGCATATTTGCATAGGTCACAGGCCAGACCTCCCAACGGTGACTGATCTACAGTGATGACCCTGATTTGTAAAGAAATGTTAGCTGTGCCCCTCTAACTCCCTGTGAAATGTACTAACAGTAGGCAGAAAGGTGTGGAATCTCACTTAATGACAAATGTCAATAAGTGAGAGTAGACACTGCTTGCACGTCAGAAAAGGTGTAGTAATACATATGCTCTGAATCCCCCAAAGTCTGAACTGCAAAATGTCTGACATATATCACAGGTGCATCCCAGTTATATGTACCTTTTCCTGAGGCTGTTCAAATATATACCTGAGAGTATGAAAGGCCTGGAAGAGTCAGAAACACACAGGCATATCAGCTTGTCTGCTGTTACACACTCTGCAAATAGCTGTAGAATGAATCCCACAAGCATGCCCTTATGTAGAAGTACAACACAGAAATATCAAAGGATGTAGCCATGTACCGCTAGCAACCACCTGTGACAATGCCATTGTTCAGGTGCTGAAAAGACTGCTGTGGTGCACAGTCAAAGAATACTAGGCTGACCTCTGTCTACCATCTGGATATGTCCACAGGTGGGAGCTACTCAGACAGACTACTAGCCTTTATAGACTTACAGGTACACAGCAGCCCTGCATGTTCAGTAAGATAAACATCACATGATAATAAATAATGCACTCTGCACTTCTGCACCCCTACCCAAAGGTACTATATACCCGTGTAGTCAGGCACAACCAAGGGTGTAGGTAGGCATACACAGTAGTGAAATATGTCCAGTTGTCCTAAGCAGACTGTGCTAATGTCAACACAAACAAACCACAAACTGTTCAGAAGTGAGTAACATACTAATGACAGTGTAGCAGTTCACAAACAGTGCATATGCCTGATATTCATAATTGGTAGTGCAACATACTTAGTTGTCCTCACCCCTCTCTCAGGGGTGGAAGGTTTCAAACATCCCTCCTAATGTATTGCATATGCACAGCTGTTGCTGTTAAAGAAATGGGCAGCTATGGACCCTCTCCACACCCATCCTGTACATCCCGAGGTGGTTTCCCTACTGTCTTCCCCGCTTTGTACACCCTGTATCACCACATTCCTATCTCCCCATTTACTTTTCTGTCAAAGAAATGAGCGTAGGGGTTAGCGGGAGTGAGCACTTGTAAATAGTAGTAAGTGGGTTTGCACCAGGGTGCGCATGTGTGCACTTAGCTTAGCATTGCTAAGATATGATAAGCCAAGCCAAGCTTGGCGTAGTATTGCTAAAATAAAATAAGCTGAGCTAAGCTTAGCTTAGCATCGCTAAGCATCACGCAAACCCGCACAAACCTGCTTACAACTGCATAGAAGTGCCTTAGTTACTCTGTATGAGAAGTCCCTTGTACTGCTCAGCAGCAAAATAAGATACCTTGTCAGTCTCGAACCCGGGACCTTGGACTTACCAGTCTGCATGAAGTACCACTACACCACAGCAGGTATGGAATAACTTGGTGCTGAAAGACCTATAACATGCATTACAATCAGTGAATGTAAAGGGAAAATAGGAAAGCCATAGGAATACATTGCAATAACTACTATTGTATGCCAGTTAATTCTCTAATTCAAAAAGAAAGTACATACTCCCATGTATCCAGTGTTAGCATTAGGAGGTGTGAGTAAACCTACACACTGAGAAGAGTGTACTGGGAGAAGCAACAGTCAGGTTTCAGTACAACATGCATTTCACTGGCTACAACCCAGCTTCAGATATGAGACATATACCAACCTTCTGACTGAGACAACAGTGTCCAGAGCAAGCAAGCATGGTCCCCACCTTGCAAAACTGAAAGGGCTATGCCTACCTAACCTATCATTTTATAGCAGTGTCCTGAAATCACAGTGAGAACTGCAATTACCACACAGCAGGCTGCATGCAATTACCAAATGGTGTGCACCAATTGGTGCAGAGGCCATCACATGCACATGTGCAGATACCTAGAAAAGCAGCCTGTATCTGCTGTCCACACATGCAATAATATCATTGCACCAACCGGGAGAGAGAGAGAGAGCAAGTGAGAGAGACAGACAGACGGATACAAACAGGCAGTAGGATGAAGACACTGAAAAGAAAGACCAAGAAACAGAGGAAACCAAAACCAAAAAAATAAAAAAAAATAAACACAAGAACAATCAACACCTACAACAGACAGAGGTGAGGAATACAAAGGTAAGGTATGTAACAGATATGTATTTGATGACATCCGAATGATGTGTCTGACTGGTACTCTACATACCATAAACCATCCATATGTGTCCGCAGTCCGCATCTATATGTACATGCACATTTGCATAGGGCAAGGGGCATACTGCAACTGTTAGTGAAGGCTGGACATATGTATGTTGTTGAAGGCTGCTATGTGCACATTTGTATGTAGGTTGTAGTGTGGAATTGCAGACTCCTCGAACAGTGGTCATCCATTCAGCAACAGGCAACCATCTCTTTTGTAGAATCTTTGTCAAAATTTTATGACAGGACTATAGACTCTGAAATCCAGGTGGTTACTAGGCTAGTGGATGATATTAAACCTTATGAAGGCAAACCATCCTTCCAAACCCATTTGAATAAAATAGCAGGGGACCTTAAGACACTAGAAGAACAATTGCGGACTAGGAAACTTAAGAAGTTTCAAAGGGATCAAGGGGATTATCAAACCTCCAACCCTTTTGCACATAACACAAAACAAGTTAGGTTCACTCCCATGTTTAATAGATCATCTAGGAAAAAACGACCCAGGTCTATTCTCAAAAGATCAAGTAGAACTTCTGCTTCCTCTACTGAGGATGTTTCCTCATGTACTGATAGTGAGCTACAGTCAGCAACTGGTTCACCGGCCCCCAAAAGGAACACATGTCACATCCCTTTAGGCCAAAGCAGCACAGGGGAGGGAGGAAACACAGAAGACATTACCAATATTCAGGGTCTTTTACAAATGGTAATGGAGAAATAAATGTGTCTATCGACAACAATGTTTTGAACTTATCTGATTATGTACCCTCACCCATACAACTGTCTGTCTTGAATAAAGGGTTGTCTTTTGTACCTGGTTTTATTATTTCAGAAGACAATATGGCTCAGGATGTTTTCTCATTTTGTAGGTTATTAAATTTAAAACTGTTTTTTGGTGATACTAGCTTCTCTAAAAGTGATAAATTCATTTACCACAAATCCACATTCAATCCACCCATGCACCCTCTAGTTCTTCAATTTCAGAGAAACATTCTCAAACATCTTCATTTTTTTGGTGAAGACGTCCAATTTAAATTAAATAACATCTCTTCAGCATAAAAACAGGCCATTTCTGACTTACAAAATAATGAAGACATTGTAATAATTTCAGCGGATAAAGGGGGTGCTGTGGTGATTTTGAATTGGTTGGATTATGATAGGGAGGCTATGAGACAGCTTTCTGATCCAAAATATTATTCACCAATGACCATCAATCCTACTTTTAGGTTCAAAAAGCAGATTGAAGATTTTGTACTTTGGGCCAGGGATGAGTCTATTATCACAAATGAAACTGCACAACAACTTATGGTACACGACCCTGCTATACAATATATATATTTTTTGCCTAAGACACACAAAAATTTGGTGAACCCTCCGGGGAGACCGATTGTTTCTGGCAAAGGGTACATCACGGAACCTCTCTCATTGTTTCTGACCCTACATTTGAAACCTTTACTCAGTTTGGTAAGATCACGCATACATGATACCACTATGTTCCTGAATATTGTATCTGACAGTCAGTTGGAGGATGATTGGGTTATGTGTACTCTTGATGTGTGTTCATTATATACTAACATCCCTCACAAGTCTGGGCTTGAGGCCCTTTCCTTTTGGCTAGACAAAGCTGGTTTATATGAACCGTTATTTAATTCCTTTTTGGTAGAACTAGCCAAATTTGTCTTAACAAGCAATGTTTTCTATTATAAGGATAAATGTTATTGGCAAGTAAAGGGTACAGCCATGGGAGCATCTTTTGCTCCCATATATGCAGATCTTTTTATGGCTTTTGTTGAACATCACCTTATATATGATTGCAATAATAATACCTTTTTAGAAAACATTGATATCTGGCGACGTTATCTGGACGATTGTTAGATGATTTGGAGAGGGGACATACCAGGCTTGATGGATTTTGTATCATATTTGAATCACAACAAATGGGGTATGGAGTTTACAGTCCATTATGATTATAATAACATCACATTTTTGGATGTTTTGATCACTAAACAGTCTGATAATACACTCTCTACAGAGGTATTTAGGAAACATCCTGAATTTAATACAATTTTACATGGCTCTAGTTTTCATCCACCCCATGTAATATGAAACATCCCGAAATCACAGTTCATACTCATTAAACGGATTTGTTCCACAGATTCCGCTTTTCAACATCACAGGAAGGACCTTACAGAACGCTTCAGGTCGAGAGGCTATGGTATGGGTGATGTTATTACTGCCAGCAACATAACAAATTCCACACATAGAGTTTATTTTTTACAATATAAAGAACACACTCGCAAGGATTGTACCACTATCAGATTTACTACTACATATACTCGGAATACAAACCAATTGATTGACAGTATCAACAGACATTGGAACATTTTAGCATATGATCCAGATATTTCTAATTTTATTCCAACCCAATGTCAATTTTCATATAGAAAAGGCAAAAACTTAGGGAGTTTTTTCAATCACTTTAAACATGGTAACAAGCCTATCAGTACACAATTCAAACAAACCACATTATCTGTGGAGCCCTTAATAGTTTGTTTTCCTTGTGGACATTGCACCAACTGTGACAAAATCAATAAATCCAAACAATTTTCCAGCAGAAATTGCTCACAGGTATATGACATAAAATTTTTTGCTAATTGTAGCAGTGATTGGATTATTTACATGGCCAGCTATCACTGTGGTGCTTTTTACATAGGACAAACTTCACGACCACTCAGAATCAGAATATCAGAGCATTTTAGCAATATTCGTAATAAGAAAAACAGTAGTGACTTGTATAAACATTTTTTGGAACACCATACTGCCAAATTTACTTTTATTATTATTGATATTATATTAGGGAACAGGATCAACAAAACAGGATGGCACTCAATTCTTAATACCAAGGATAAAAAATGGATAATCAAACTGGGGGGATTATTCCCACCTGGTCTCAATGAGAATTTATGACCCACCAATAGGCTGGTAGTTGTTTCTATATAAGCTGATCACATTTATGGTATGTTTGAATACACTGAAGAAGGTTGTGTTTTTTTCTACCGAAACCGGTCTGTACATAAATGTGTAGGTTTTTTAACCTTTCACAATAAAATTGGATTTCCAGATCAACGTCTGCTGGCTCTACTTGTTTTTTGCTACACAGTGCTGGTATATGTCATGTGGTGATTAAACGCTGTGGGACTGAGCTACAGGCAGTGAGGACTGCTACAGCTATATGGCCTGAGGACAGCAGAATGGATTCTGCACAACATTGTGCAATAGTATTACATAACCGTATGTCTCACAACGGTTGCATAATTGACATCCCTATCCATGACAGGTGGGCAGTATATGTGCCTATATGTGCAGCTATATGTACAGCAATGTATGTTTAGATGTATGTGTATATATATGTGTGTGTGTATATATATATATATATATATATATATAGATATATATATATATATATGTATATATATATAGGTATATATATAGGTATATATATATATAGGTATATATATATATATATATATATATATATAGATGTATATATATATATATATATATATATATATATATATATATATATATATATATATACAGAATATAGATATGTAGATCTATATATAGATATATATATATACATATATACATGTATAGATAGATATAGATACATTTAGATATATATAGATATGTATATATATATATATATATATATATATATATATATATGGATATATATGGATAAATATAGATATATATGGATATATATTAATATATATAGATATATAGAGATATATATGGATATATATGGATATGTATAGATATGTATAGATATGTATAGATATGTATGTATAGATATGTATGTATATATATATATATATATATATATATATAGAGAGAGAGAGAGAGAGAGGGAGACACGGGGTCATATGTACTGCAACAGGTGCCTGTCGACCAAGGCATGGACTGAACACCAGTGTTGATACTACAGTGCCATACCCCATTCCAGAACACTTTACGCAGTAACTACCACATAGGTGTTAGCCTGCCTAACACTGAAGGTGTCAGAAGGGAACATGGGACACAGGTGGACAGTAGGCTCCCCTTTGATAATCACAGTGCCATACTAGTCTTGTAATCTCTCTATGTGGTACGTGTTACATGTCATCACAAAAGGTGTGTCATCTAGGGTAATATAGGTCAGTGTACCCCTCTACTCCTCACAATGCCCCATGTGGTATGTACCTCACATGACAACTACTGCAAGTGGAAAGGCCACAGACATACCTAACAAAGAGTGATACTGCCCTCAAACACATGCCCTATGCAGACTGACTCACAAAACCACAGCTAGAGTGCGTTGCATACTGCCTACCCAGAGATTAACACTGCCGGACATACAGAGGTATGTCACACCGATAGCAGTCGGCCAACCACCATGACAACACCTCACAATCCCTCCGGGATACATGACCTAGTGCCCTAATCCTTGTCACCGCACTAAACAGCACATGCTGGAGGTACAGGTTCCTATACACAAATATGCCATACTCTGGACTAAACCATCCAGCATCAACAAACAAGGCTCCTCATGAGTAGATGTCATACATACCCCTGATGAATGTTATGGAGATAGGTGATATGCCCTGGGAGTCACCTCTGTGTAATCGTTTGATGGGAGCAAGTGAAGTCACATTACATGCGTGTCAAAGGGCAGGGTAGCATATGGCTAGGCTGCTCTAGGCCCAGGGCCAATGGCGTATTACATAACTATGACACAATGCACATACGCATGTACTCAGTGCTGCTATGTGAGGTGGAATGTGTGTGATAATGACTGTGTGCAAGGTCTGCAAAGGTGTGGTAGCTTAGTGTGAGGTTGTGTCTGTCATGGTAGTTTGTGTCCTAGGTGTGAGGCCAGAGAAAGATGTGTTATTTATTGGGATACAGACATAGTAGGATGTCATATGTTGTGACGTAGTTCCTTGTGTACGACTGTGGTGTCCCATTGTAGGCTGAAGCAATACATGTATGCTCAGTAAGTGGTACTGCTGGTGAATCCAGTTCACATATGAACTGTTGTATTACCTGAAGCTGTAGTCCTAAACACTACAGTATGGTGTATGTTCACATTCCCTGGTAACACTGTATTGTGTGTTTCCTGTAGTCTGCACAAATTATATACCTCAGGTATATGTATCTGTAAGTAGGGGCACACAGTACTATAAGGTACACAGGTAATGCTCATCTGTGTTGGCATACATTTGTGTGTTGTATGTATGTCTAATGTGTGTGCAATGATGCCTGTACCATGCCCGCAATCACATGTGTGTTACAGGGTATGTGCATGTACCTAGCAACATGTATACTCTGTTACAGCAGTATGCCAGCTATATTAACAACTGTGCACATTTGTTCGGTAGGGGTATGGCATCAAAGACTACTGTTAATGCTGTAAATGTACATTACATTCACTGCATTGGATGACATATTTCTTCATGCATTAGCTTGATATATACCCCCGGTGCGATTTTGTGCATCGTATCCCAAACAGTGTGCTGGGTACTGGTGTATACTGGTTTGTTGTATGGAGTGTGGCAGGCACTATCAGACAGTTGTGGGCTGAGCACTAATATGTGGTATTGAATGTGTGTATCCTGTGATAGACAGACAGATGCTATATATGGCAGTTAAGTGATATCTGTACTTCATAATGTTAAGTGTGCCACATGACCTGCTCACACATATCGTTTAATTGTCTTCCAGGGTTATGTCTCATCAATGCAATCCGGTGTATACAGCTGCAGAGGAGCAGGAAATACAGGCCAGCCAGGTGCAGCACTACAACCTGCTCTTTTCCAGGGCCAACCAACATCAGCATGAGCATACTGCACTGTGGCAGGATCTTGTTCGCCAGGTAAATGACATAGGCATGCATAACCGGACATATGAGCAGGTACGCCATCACTGCAGCGATTTAAGATACGTCCGGTGGCGTGCGTCTGATATCCATAGGCAACAGCTTGCCACAGGTGGTGGGTCGCCCATACATCACCCCCTCACCAGAGTGGAGGAGCTGCTCCTAAGCATGGTGGCTCCTGGCATACAGCAGCAACAGCATCACACATGTGTTATCATGGAGTCCGGAGCCACCCAGCAGAACGACATGAAGCATGCAGGTAATATGCCCTAGCTGTACACTACCATTACCGGTATTGCTAGAATATGCTTATGTGAGATGTGTACTGTGTGTTTAGCAGTTGTGCTGCCTGTCATGTGCAATACTGATATTTGGAATAGTATCTCCACACCTGTGACTATTGGCTGTTGTTCCACTGTAGATTAGCACACTCACGTTAGCAATGCCACAGTTGTGGCCACTGACAAATTGTGTCATATTCTTGTAGGTCCCTCTGGTGTGACAGCAGGGCAGACGATACATGCTGGTGAGTGTGTTAACACTTTCATATTGGTACTGAAATGTGCATGTCATAGGTGAGGTGTAGGCCATGTACACGTAACACACCTACGCATAATGCATGCTGTCCATGTTTGCTGTGAGACATTAATCATCTCAGTACAGTCAGTAGCTGCCTCAATCACATACAATGAACAGTGCAGCAGACACAATTGTGGCAACACTGTACTGCACCTTGGATATGCATAGTTGCTACAGCTGTACACAACAGAACACGTTTATCATATGCAGTACACGGAAACATGCTACATTTGGCATTACCACACACCCACTGTAAGGTCACATGTCAGTATCCCACATGTCATGCACACACACATGATGTACCTCAGGGGTAGAGGCCTATAATGGGTCTGTGCAACACTCTGCAACACATAACACAGTCATGTTAGGCAATGCTCCCTATTGGGCACCTCACACACACACATGTATAAGGTGTTTGTGTAATTGCGAACGTAGCCACAGCACTGCAGTTCAGGTATAGCATGCTAGGCGGTGGACTTGCACACATTAGTAGCTGTGAGTGACCACAGGATGCATGGTGATGATGGCACAGGGTACTACACCATATCCAGTTACAGTGACCACAGTACTAGTCATAGCAGACATTGCTTTGCACCTCCATGTTGTGTGTGCGCAAACATATGCACCTATACACAATATGCATAGCATATTGTGTGTGTGTGCTTACATATGCCAGTATACACAATATGCACAGCAGTCACCATCCAAACAAAGTGCCCCATATATGTCCTGGAATGTTAGTGGGTGTATAGGTCACTTGACACACATTGGGTATGTGTGGTGTTTATTGTTGCAGGTGTGTAGCATGCCATGCCATGTCTGGCACCGACATATCTGCAATATGTCCCACACTCACCATAACCGCTGTACACTGGCCATGTCGATCATTGGGATACCTTCACGTCAACATGCACCACTCATCCCGTGTGTGTACATAGCATGCATGTGCTACACCCATGCCCACTATTATCTGCTATGGACACAGACACTGTACTCAGACATGGATATCTATGTGTCACACAGATTACACATGCAGCCATGGCATGTATACTTGTGAGTGATGGTGCACAGGGCATTGCAGATCTGATAATACCTGCACAGCAATGTTATGTCCATGTACACATTGTGTTCCAGGGTGTAACCAATCATTGAACAACTACACAGTTGCATCAAAGCCATGTATACTGCCATTAAATTGGGGCATGTGCACTTGCACTGTATGGTCTTGTGCAACACATATTCTGCATGCTGACACGTGTGTGGTGACTGTTTACCTTGTGATACTGACACCCACCTTCACCCACTATAGAGTATGTGTTGGATTACTGGTGTGTGCGTGTATGTGCTGTAGTGAGGAGTGTATTAGTGTTCATGTGTGCATGTGTGCATGTGTGCATGCATGCTTGTGTTCATGTGTGCATGTGCGCATGTGTTCATGGGTTCATGTGTGCATGTGTGCATGTGTTCATGTGTTCATGTGTGCATATGTGTGCATGTGTTCATGTGTTCATGTGTTCATGTGTGCATGTGTGCATGTGTTCATGTGTGCATGTGTTCATGTGCAGACAGTAAAGTGTGTTTCCTGTCTTCCTTTCACAGGTGCTGAGTTAGGGGTGGCCGAATGCAGCAGGGAACCTGAAGCCACTGCCATGGATAGTGCTGCTGATGAGACATGTATTTTGGCACAGGAAGGCTTGACAGGGTCTGTCGTTGGTCCGCCACTCGACAGTATACAGCGTTCAACCCCCATCTATGCGCACACTCATAGAGTCAACATATCCCTCACCACCAATGGCCATAGGCGAGGGACAGCATACAGTTGGCATTGACCAGGAGAGTGTGGTACCAATGGCACTTGCTTCCCCTCACATCAGCCATAGCCATATAACTGGAATGGTACCACATAGGCAGAGGTCCAGGGGTTCTCATGGGAGCACCGCTGGTTGTATTGCCCCTGGCAGGCGTGCCCTCACAGGTCTTATGACGACAAGTATGTTCCGGGCTGTAATGCAGGCTCAGACATGTATGGAACGGTACACCAGGCAGGGAATTAGGGCACATAGGGCACATTACACCGCTATCAATGACAGCATCTGTGACCTTGCCGGTGCCATCCAGACTTACACTGAGGTCATTGATAGACGTTGGGGGGAGACATTAGATGCCTTCCACAATATGTCTTCCATGAGCCAGGACCATGTGGGACGGTTGCGATGTCGACGCAGACACATGCCAGCAACAACAGCGGGCAGTGGTCATGGACAGCCTCCAGTTCACAGCCGCTCCCATAGTGGCAGTACCAGCTGCAGCAATGCTGGTGCTGGCCTGTCCATTGACCATCCCAGTAGACCACGTGCACGTGGCTCTGGCCAGTCCCAGCAGGGACATGGGTCCAGTCATCCCACCTCTGCCTCTGAGGACAGTACCCAGTCGGGGTTGGTACCCGATACTGTCCATAGCACCCCTGCCAGGCACAGGTACTGTGTCCGTGGCCAGAGACAGTGATCTGTACAGCCTAGCAGGTGCAGTCTGTGGCTGTCCCACAAACTACTGTATATGGCAGCCACATGGTGGAGCTGTGTGCATGCAGACACACACACATTAACCAAACAACTAGGGCTCACACATACACACACACATTACATCAACATTGGCCCATGCTGTACTGTTGTCCCTCACACACACACACACACACACACACACACACACACACACACACACACACACACACACACACACAGAGACATGTCGATCGGATGGGTCAATGTCAGGCTCTGGCAAGCAACAAAATGCCCTGTGCATATGATGATACCTGTGTCACCTCCTGTCATCTGTAACATTGATGGAGGAACAGGCTAACATGGTGCTGATGCACAGGGTGTCACTATAGCAGTGTAGCAATATTAGCAAGTTGTCAACAGGAAAGTGTAATGACATCCTTGTAGGTATATCTCTGCAGAGATTATACATCACAGCTCTGATTGTCATTGTAGCATTGTTTACACCACTGTTAGGTCTGAGTATGTATTGTCCACCCATGTGCCACTTGGCTGAAGTGTAATGTGTTTCCTGCATGTGTTAGTGAGTGGACAGTATGTGTGTGATGTGTGCAGTACAGATTAGCAAGTGTACATCTGTGAACATGGTGGGTGTGCACTGTCTGCATGTACGTGCATAGTGGACACATGGGACATGTGGCATGCCCTGTTGTACACATTGTTAACATCTCATAGTATCTCCCAATGGCCAGTATGCATTCTACTACAGTTATGTACTAACATGGGTAGACATGTGTGTATGACATGGGTTGACACTATGCTGTGGGTGATACTGTTAGTATCTGTCAATGATTTGCGGTCTGGTAGTATATGCAACCTCAACAGCATGACTATAAGCAAGCATTGGATGATGTCCTGACAAATGACACACAGTCGTAGGGAACTCAGTAATGGTTGAATCCTTCCGGTGCTACACTATAACACTAACCAGTGGTAATGACTGCCACCCACTCCTGTGACCACACCTGTTTGGCATATAGGCCCCTTAGGTACATGCAACTCTGTAAATGCATGCATTGGCCTACAATCAATTCCCTGGATGAGACGCATATCCTTCACAAGGGTATCATACAGACAGATACCTGTCATCTGATACATGCTGTATAGCAGTAAGCCAACTATGGCATCATCAACCACATGTATCATACTTACTATCCCATCAGTACCACATAGGTGGTAGGCTCTACATGTATGTTGGGGACCAATGTGTACATACATCCTCATGTTATGTCATGTGTCCCTTGGTATCCACATATCCATAGGTATTGTGGAGTCCGAAGATGTATCATATGAGAGGCCTGGATGCATATCCACAAGGCAGTTGTACACCTATAATGACTGTCCATCATTGGCAGTCGTTGTGTATGAACATGTCTGACATATACCCTAGGCATATACCCTCACTCACACCACTCTTAAGTTACTGTCATGGGTGTGCGTGGCACAGATGACCTTGGCCACGGATCACAACAGTGGATGGCCCTGTCACATACATACATATATGACCTATGATCTGAGAAGCAGTGGCACAACCTGTCAATGGCAACAAATGTATTCATGTTGTATGCAGGCTTCACACCTATATACTGATTGAGGCAACATGTACACATATATTTTGCCACGCATATACCTGATGTGTGCAATGCACTTATTGTTGTAATCATAATATGTCATACCATAGTAATAGCAAAAACTCACACTGCATTGACCAACAGTGACACGCACACAGTCCGTGTTTGCAGGATTTAAACCCCTACCTAGCTATGTTATGATACTAGAAAGAGACACATTAGCATGGCGCGCTATTTGCTTTACTGGGTGGTTGTCTTTCTCCTGCTGTATTTCTAGGATGGTGACATCATCAGTCTTTCAAAAGAGGAATGTGCATCTTCTAGTGTGTTTTCCCAGTCTCCAAAAATGGCACTCCTGTCAATGACAATTGCACACATACACACACACCCCCCACAGTCAGCGTTTGCAGGATTCAAATCCCTACCTAGCTATGTTATGATACTAGAGAAAGACGCATTGGCACATTGCGCTATTTGTTTTACTGGGTGGTTTCCCTTCTCCTGCTGTATTTCTAGGATGGTGACATCATCAGTCTTTCCAAAGAGGAATGTACATCTTCTAGTGTGTTTTCTCAGTCTCCAAAAAGGGCACTCCTGTCAAAGACAATTGCACACATAGACAAACCCCCCACAATCAGTGTTTGCAGGATTCAAACCCCTACCTAACTATGTTATGATACTAGAGAGAGACACATATTAGCATGGCGCGCTATTTGCTTTATGGGGTGGTTTCCCTTCTCCTGCTGTATTTCTAGGATGGTGACATCATCAGTCTTTCCAAAGGGGAATGTACATCTTCTAGTGTGTTTTCCCAGTCTCCAAAAAGGGCACTCCTTTCCAAGACAATTGCACACATACATACCCCCCGACACACACAGACAGTCAGCGTTTGCAGGAATCCAATCCCTACCTAGCTATGTTGTGATACTAGAGAAAGACACATTAGCATGGCACGCTATTTGCTTTACTGTGTGGTTTCCCTTCTCCTGCTGTATTTCTATGATGGTAACATCATCAGACTGGACATGGTAATGTGTGTACACTTTGTTTTATGCCATTCCAGGAATGGTCCATGTGGGTCATCAGGTGTCAACAGCTTGAACAGGAACTCATAATCCTTACCTTGTGTGATCTATCTGTGGACACATTGACATTCCTTCGTATGTCAACACATATTTATGCACAGCTTGTTGGCTTTGTGGGTACTACATGTGCCTGGGATGTTGATAAAGGGCTATTCAAAGTATATGTGAGACGTGTAGCTGTTTTCAGTGATGTATGTCTGGGTGTCTGCCTTGCAAACAGTCTAGCATGTTTGGGAAACATGATCCACACATGAACATACCACAGTTAGTAAGGTTGTGTGTATGTCAGCTTCCAATAGCTCAGTTTATGACTTCAACCATGATGGGCTCCATGGACTTGCAGATCGGACTTCATAGGCGTACTGGACTATACTTCCCATGGTGTGTTGTGCACCAACACTTGTGTGGATTGCCATATGTTGCTGTAACACATTCAATGGTTCCACATCCTGTGTAAGGGGGGAGGCTCAGCTGACTGTTCAGGGGCAGGATCTGTTTCTTCTGTAGTTTATGCATGGCACATATTGGGAATTAATGTAGTCCACTTGATGCCATGCTTTTGGCATTGAGGGTAACTGATCATCCATTCTACACATGATATCTCCTGGTATGATGATATGGACTATTGTGAGTGGGAGGTGGGTATGTATATATGGGCCTGTCTGTCAGGATGTCGGCATTGTCAGTCAGGTACAGTTGGCCCTGCCTCATGACATATATGTGTGCACATTGCTATATATGACATAGTTGTCGGGGGTGTCATGATTCAGTCTGGACTCCTTCTCAGCTACTCTTTACAGAACACCAACGAACCTGTGCACTAATCCCTGTTATACTCTTTTACACATGTAACACCGTACTGATCCTTTGTGATGTGGCTACAGAGTATGTCATCATGATATCATGGCATGTTCAGGGGTCGGCTTAGTGTGTACTCTCCAGTCCAGCTGGTGAATATTGTGATGTAGACACAATCTCACATCTGCCTCATGTACACAGACAACACTCTCCTCCTCCCGACAAACTCAGATACATGTGTGGAATGCACCTATGGAGACATACAGGGTGCTGAATTCTCTCGACCCATGACTGGCACAGCCTACCAGGTGGTGAAGGTAATCACACACACACCACATATCAGTCTCACATATCCTCTGTCAACAGCACTCAAACCACATTATCACACATACACATACTCGGATGCTGTCAATGAACTCTGCCTAAGCAGCAGAGACCTCCACAGCAGGCACACACACAACTGCTACCACACTACAATACCCACATCTCACATAGTTCACAATGTCAGTGTGCCACACAGTCACTGCCCTTCGGGCTACACAACACACCTAATACACTTGTGATAGGCGACACGTATTGTCAGGCAAACTGACATACCACTCACCAGCCCATACAAGGGAATAGTCCCTTTGTGCTGTCTGTCGGGTGCCAGGTTCTGCCACATAACCCATGCAGTCAGGTCACTCCAAAGCAAGTACAGGACTGACACCATCATTGTCCATGCTGGTGCGTAAAACCTCAGACATTACTCACTGGACCACATGACATGGTACATGGAGGTACACCGTGATCATGTAGCCCAGGCCAGTATAACCCTAACCTTGTCTAGCATCTTACACCCACCAAGTATGATGTCACAGTATACAGACAAACATATCACATTTAACAGTTGGCTAACTGATTGGTGTCATTCATAGGAGATACAGTGTCTGTCAGCCTGTGGTGACATACTCAACATGTCACGTAGCCTCACTATGGACAGCTT
This sequence comes from Protopterus annectens, assembly GCF_019279795.1. NCBI lineage: Eukaryota > Metazoa > Chordata > Ceratodontiformes > Protopteridae > Protopterus > Protopterus annectens. The sequence continues at coordinate 155,005,384 of NC_056741.1, forward strand.
GCACCTGTCACCCTTGGACCTTCAAATGCTGTCTACGGCTCTTGCTACCACCATAGTGCATTTGTTGATCAGGGCTCAAAAGACAAACCCACCTCCATAGACATTACAGGTTAAATGACACTAAGGGTAATGCTGCTCAACACCAGATGTGTTACCCTCATATTGCGGCCACTCAGGACTCTCCTCAGTATGGAGGATAGCGATATATGTGCACTAACAGACGCCTAGTTCAGGCTCACATATGCACACCAGCACTACCAGGTTAATGTTTCATACCATGCTTTCTGACCACAGGACTTGGAACGGACAACACAACTAGGGGGTGTATCCATATACATCACAAATACATACACCTCCAGGTTAGTAGCACTACACTAAGCATCACAGACCATACATATACAACTATCATTGTGCAAAACTGCCTTTCAGTTTGTTGCCTGCTACAGACCACCCTCCCATACTCAGGAACAACACTCGGCTTTCCTGGGAACAGTGGAGAATATGAAGGTCTCCACAAACACCATTATATTGGGTGACTTCAGATACACAAATATTGACTATGGATACTACTCAAGCCCCAACACCCTTGCCCTACAGTCACTACAACTTGTAAAGTCATATGCTATGGCACAACAGGTCACCACAGCCACAAGGGGGTATACATATTGGACCTGATCATCACCAACATGGGGACTCTGTGTTCCACGCCAGAGATATACCCCTCATTGGTAAGGTCAGAACATACATATATCTCACTGGACATACATATACACTCCACACACCCATCCTGGGTAATCCTGGTGAACTTCTCATGAGCCGACGTCTCACTTCACAAAAGCAAGGTGGTATCCTTCAAAGACCCTGAGACAGTGGCAAATACGGCTCCGACTGCTGAATCCTTTACATACACATTCTATGGACACCTAGTGGAATGCATGGATTGTGCTATCCCAAATAACAACAGGACTCACTCCTCCAATGGCAGGAGACCTGTCTGGTAGACCCCAGCCATAAATAAGCTGTACAACGTCAGGAGGAAGCTGCTACATGATAGAGCACAATCACAGATGGGGAAAGCATCTGTGATCTGTACTAGCAGACAGCTACGATCACTCATGTACTTATGTAAGGGCTGCTTCTCATGGACAATTGCACCAGACATGTAGGACTATCTCAAGGCCTTCTTTACTTATGTCAGGAACCTGGGTGGACACTCACTGATATGCTGTGAGTTACTGCATACTGACTAAACTTACCCTGAACCCACTGGCATAGCCAACATCCTGGCAAACAGGTTCAGTGCAGATGTCTCCCCCCATCCTCCCCTAGGGAGCAACTATCCATCCCAACAGAATGTAACCTCCCTGACATCACACAGTAACAGGTGAGTGCTGCCCTCCCCAAAGCATACATTACAGCATCAATGGGACCAGATGGTGTCCCGGCCTGCATGTTACACAAGCTTCATGACAGACGTAACCCTCACATTACATCACTGTGCAATATCGGAGTTACTACAGGATATGTACCCACAGAATGTCATACAGCGACAGTGGTCCCACTCCACAGGGTTGGTACCACAACGGACCACACACAATATTGCCCTATAAGCCTAACTAGTCTGTTCTGCAAAGCTATGGTGCATATTGTCATGGGACTCTTACACATAGACATCGGGAACCTACGGACACTGTGTCCTACACATGTCAGCGTTGTTGTGGGCAGATCTTGCCTCTTTAACATGTTTGTATTCTTTAGACAGTTAACAGGTCCATCGACATAGGGACAGTTGTACACGCAGCCTACCTGAACCTTGCAAAACCATTCCACACAATTACCCACTAGGCCATTATGCATAGGCTCACCAGCATTGATATGGACACATATCTCACATGTTGGATTGCTACCTGGATCAGGGATAGCACACACATGGCCGGAATTGCAGGTGCCATGTCTGACTATACACCAGTTACACATGGCATCCCACACGGCTCGGTCCTGGGACCTCTCTTGTTCAGTATATATTTGTCTGACGTACAGGCTACCACAGGGGGAATATGGCTGACCTTGTTCGCACTTGACTGCAAACTGGGGGCCATGACCAACTCTCCAACTGCTACATGCATACTCCAACAGGGTCTCACAGAGATGGATGACTGGTGCCTGAGCCATGGCCTACAGCTACATGCCATTAGTTGCATAGTCATCCTTTTTGGGAATAACAACATGCCCACACATTACCACATAGGTAGCACTTCATTACATATGGTAGGAGTTGTTAGGTGATTGGGGACATGACTTGTTTGTACTGTCACCTTTGACATTCACATTGCCAAAGTGGTTGGACAGACCTTCTATATAAGCCACCTTATTCCATATGGTTTCACATCTAGATCGAGTGAGGTCATTGTGCCCCTATACTCATCACAACCATGCTTGGTTACAATGCCACCTTTGGGGTGTACCTTACCCAACCCCTGCAGCAACTATACTGGCCACAGAGGTTCCTCACCAAGCAGATGTGGGGACTCACATGGATGACCTGCACAGTTCGGATGCAGTAACTCCAGCTCTACTCAGTCACTTACCACCTACTCGGATATACTGTGTGCCTGTTGTTTACAGTAATACCCAACCCAGAATTACTGGACATGCTCCACCTCAGGATATCCAACTCCCTTGTAGCTACACAGTCCAGGGAGATATACCTCAACACACATGTTAATAGGACATGCTGGAGGGACAGATTCTTATCCCAGGGCCTCCATTCACTCTGGGTTGTGATCACAGTTACACATAGGCAGTGCCACCCACTGACCACCTACAGGGGACATCTTGACAGCTGTATGGGTGATCGTATGTTTACCCCTGGGATATCTTCTGTGTCCCTGCTAGACAGAGGCACACTAGCCTAAACGTACATGGGCTATCTTGTGTAACCTACTATTCACTGGCACAGTGTAGTAATCTGACAGGGTTGCAAAAGCCAAACACACTCTGGCTAGGCTGGTATGTGCACTAGGGCAGATAGCCTAGTATCGACCTCTGAAGCTATGCTTATGTTCGGGATGCACAATATTTCTTGCTGATACTGTTTGCAGGTTTTTATCGTCTTTGCTTTTCCAGCTTCTATGAACAACTTAGGTATCTGCAGAACATGTTTGATCATGACAGGGTTTCACTATATTATATATGTGGCTATTGTCATGTAACTGTGTGCACAGGGTGGATTGATGGATAGTGAGAGGTTCCTGGGTTAACACATGCAACTGCCGGATATGTGTGGCCGACTGCTGTACTCAGACATGGCCTAAGTGTGTGAGCATGCCCAGTTCAGGCTTTCCATGTTTTGTTGCCTGACATATGTCTCATTTATTCATGTGTGAGCATGCCCAGTGTGACCTTTCAGTATGTTGCGATCTGAAGTACACTACATTTGTGGATGTGTGTGAACATGACCAATATTAACATTTATACTGTGTGTGTTGGAGGTCATGTTCTGTTCTTACTGCAGGACTCACCTTTGTGTCATAACTCAACAGGGATTATACTGTGCCTGCAGGGTTTCCATGAGATACTTTGCATAGACTTATCAACATTCCTTCATAAGGGCTCACCACCGCAGTACTGTCATGGTTTAATGGTTCAGTACTTTACCTATAGTACACAGTATCTTGGGTTCGAGGCCCATCACTGTTTTATATTTTCATACTGAGCAGACCAGACTGCTTAAGGGCCAGTTAAGCAAATATGAGCATGTTGGCTGTTGTTCAGTTATGCCCTACTTAGACCAGGCTTGTCTGACATTGCTGTATATTCACCAACTTTGCTGGACATTGGCCAATATTACTCGACATTGACCACAGTTGTACTAGATGGTGTGTGCGATTCTGTTTGCATATACTACATGGTGGTAAATGCTGTTTAGCACTGCCTTAAATTGTTTAACACATATCAATCATGCCTCAGGTGGTGCTGCAGGGCTGCCTATGTCAGATGCACATACTACACTCCCTGTACATGTTTGACAGCAGGTAGTATCAACTTAGGCATCCCTTTTACTATATGTGCGAGTCAGAGAGAGGTATAATTTCCAGAGTTCCTACTGAGCCAGTGTATATGCTATGAGTTGCTTCTTTGCCAAGGCCAAAGCATACTGGGCACGCCTCCTTCTGCCTACTGGGGCAGGCTCAGGTTGTTCCTCCTCCGAGTCACGCTCTGCCTGTGATGACCTTGGCAATGGTGGGGGGCTGTTTGGCCAAGGCCTATGCTGGTCCTGCTGCAGCTGTTTTCACAGGATCATATTATGTAGCATAGCACATACCATGACAATTTGGGTACATGTAGTTGGTGAGCACTGCAAGGCTCCACCAGATGTGTCCAGACACTGGAACCATGACTTGAGCAGCCCAAACACACGCTCGATTACATTTCACATTTGTGCGTGTGCCTCATTATGGCATTCCTGTTCAGGTGTGTTTGCGTTTCTGATGGGTGTCATCAGCCATGGCTCCAGTGCATAGCCAGCATCCCCCACTAGGTGACCATGTGGGATGTCCCCATTGGCAAATGTCTGGTACAGCTGCGTCAGATGCTAGATATGGGAATCATGGTAGCTTCCAGTGCAGCCAGCACACACATTCAGTATTATGCCCTGGACATCACACATGACCTCGTAGTTGATGGAGGGGAAGCCCTTGCGGTTGTAGTAGACCCTACCCTGCACACCAGCTGGTGCTTTGATGAGTATGTGTGTGCAGTCTATTGATTGCACCCACTACCTCAGGGTGTTCTGCTATTTGCTGGAAGAGATGCATATTGCTGGCCAATACCTCACAGGAATTGGGGAAATATACATGATCACCGACATGTGCTGACATGGCATCCAGGAACTGGTGCAGTACCCTGGATGCTGATGCCTGTGATATGCCCATCATATCACCAGTTGGTCTCTGGAAGGTACCTGTTGCTAATATTCTTAGGCCAACACATACCTTGGTTTCCACTGGGATGGGTTCCCCTCTGTTAGTTCTGTGTGTGAGGCGTGGCCTGCACAGCTCAACAATTTGCTGCAGGAGGTTTCTGTCCACTCTATAGCACTCCACTATCTCCAGCTCATGTAGCCCCTGGTAGGTTACCCTGGGCCTGTACACTCTTCTCTGTCTCCTCACTGTGGGTTGTCCAGCAGCATTTCCATTGTCACCACCCTCAGCAAGTTGCATATGTCACCTTATGACAGCAATGGCAGCCCCTAACATTTCTTTGTGTCAGTAAAGCTTTTTCAGTTTTCACTTCTATTAGCTTACTGCAGTGTCACTTGTGCTCTTATGAGAAACATAATGAACTGTTGTCTGCAGAGTTTAAAGTGCTAGGCTGGGCTGGGCTAGTGTACTGCCTGTGTAATTGCCTGATTCTGATTGTTTTCACCTGCTAGCTCTGCTAGTACTGCCTGGTAGCTTCCTACTATTTGTTGTGCTTCCTATTTCCTTTCTGTTTCCTCATGGGGCAGCGCTGCACAAACAAGCGCAAACATGCTCACAGCAGCTCACACATGCGCACACATGCTTACATGGACTACAACTTGCTTATTCGGGTTACAGTGCATGGACACCAGCTCAAACGCGTTTACAACACTTTAAACTGCCTTATACATGCTTACTCCGGCTTACACGCATGCACCCATGCTTACACGCACGCACACTGTCTTACTCGGGTTTACAGGCGTGCACACACGCGCTTACCCACTCATCAAGAAACTTTGGTGTTATTCATGGTGTACACCTTCCATTTCTTGACTTTATCTAGCCTACCTGTTGACACACCTCTTTCAATGATGTGTAAATGACAGCTGACACATGCCACTCTGCTCCAATGAGCTTCCCTTTCATACATACCCCACTCGTGATGCCACCTATCTTCTACTTTGTTACTCCCCTTATCCTACTCCTACACTCCACTGACTGTGCTCATTTGCTATGTAAACCTGTGATTCACTATCCTTATCCTCATTTGCATAGGATTGCCTACTAATGCTTGGTTACATCTCTTAGACTGTGCTTCCCCCCTTAGCAAACTCTACTCGGTGGCCATGTTGACTTCAGCCTGCCATTCCCTTGCATTGTAAATTAACAATTTATATGATTTCCACGTTTGTGGGTTTAAATTTCTATTTTTCTGTTTTTTAGAGTGCAGCCTGTTTGCATGGCGCTGCGCTACACGTAAACATCGGAAATCAGTGAAAAAAAATATTTTTTTTCATATTGCATCAGGAAACATTACCAATGGTCATATATTTTCCATTGGCATGCTTCCTCTACTGGATGCAAACTTTATTTGGAGCCGTCATGGCTCCGTTTTGCTATTTGCAGAACGGTACTCAGTTGTCAACGGAGTACATTTCTGAAAATAACACTGCTCTTACTCGGACAGGTTCGGGTTTCCTGAATCGCAGATCTACCTCATTTGCATGCCTTTCAGATGCAATTGAGGTAATTTGCATGACCCGGCCCTGTCCGTCTATGAGCCGTTTTAGGAGCTCTCTTGCACACCCCTGCAGGCTGTTCCTGGATCGCTCGTCGGACATGATGGCTGCATGGAGTCTTACTCTACTCTAAGACTCAGTGCAAGCCTTCATAAATCCGGCCCTATACAACAGACATATCCACTTTGCTGACTGGGTGTTATCCTCAGTCTGAATTTTACATTCCATTTGTTTAAATGTTCAAGATCTGAGGACATGAAAAAGCACACCTAGTATTCCTGACCCAGATATATTTTTTCATAGTATTTTATAAACATATTTATTCTTTATGTAATGTAATTTTCTTTGTGATTTGGTTGCATCTATTTCTAGAACCAGTAAGCAAACCCTTTCTCCTGGACAATTACCTAGCATTGCCTTTAGAAACAGTTGTGCATGTTCAAGCACAACACACACACACACACACACACACACAGTCACTTGCACACATTGAGGGTTCTTTCTCCTTACTGGAGGGAGGCAGGGAAATAAAGCTTGCAGTTCAAAGCTATAATATCCCATCCCCATAATTATCCTGGCCATAATTATGTGCCCCCACCTCCAACAGTAAGCAGAAGAAACTCTTCCTGCCCAAAACTTGAACTGCTATTAGTAAGTGCATGCATGTTAGAATTATATGCCTTAATATCTTATAATCCCAGTCCATGCAAATATGACAGAGTTGTTGTTGTGTCTTTTGGCTTTTCCCGGTTAGGGGTCGCCACAGCGGAATTCCGGTCCGCTAATGGTTGGCAGTAGATTTTTACATGCCGAGTTGCCAGCCCTGACGCACAGCCTTGCAACGAAGGTATGCCCATTCACACATGTCTCCACACAGAAGACGCTCTAACTGAGAATCAAACAGGACAATGTTTTACTGTGAGATGACAACACTACTGCAGCACCACCACCAGTTGCAAATATGACAGAGTGATGAATGTTATAATAGGTGAACGAGGGAAATCTCAAAGAACTTGTACTTTGAGCTGTTCCCAAGTAAAGTGAGGTGCTACAAGGTAAAGTTGCGTCACTGTGTCTCACAGCATTTAAGTATAAAACCCATCAGCTGGAAGTCATCTCTCTACTCACCCATTTACATGTTAGGCAATAGACTCTGAGCAGGTCACTTAACCAGATAGTTCTTCCTAGCTGAGTCTGGAAAAGGTCAATGAAGATTAGTGCTCTACCCCAGTCAGCAAATAAGAAGAAGGAAATGCATAAATTAAAAATAAATAAATGAAACACCAGAACTTCCCTTATGGTAATCTGAGTCACTAGTCAATTAATTATGTTTTGTTGAGTTTTCCTATTCAAACAAAATGTAAATTGAAAATGAAAAGCATTTATGCAGGTGAGCAAAAGCTCCTCTGCATTGTGTCTTTGGAGAATATTAACCCCACATCCCCTTAGTAATATATGTTAATCCCTACATTGTACAGCACTAGGCAAAGATAAAATCCCTGCTAACAGTGTGCACTTGTATTACACAAACAGCATGACCATTCTGAAGACTACAAGGCTACCATTTTCATTCTACTGTGATAAATAAAATATATTCCAAGAATGGTCACTAGAAGTGTACTTGTCTCTGAGTCGGATACCCACCAAAAGCCTGTGTACTGTGTAAGGCTAAGTTATGAGGCCTTCAGCACTGTGCTTTACATTACCTTAATGTGTTATACACACACACATATATATGGGTCTACCTGAAAATGCTGAAATTTCTAAACGCAGATGACGAGAACACCGACATTGGAAGATCGACAGTGGAGAAGACCGACAGTTGAGACTCCCGATGCTGAGAACACCGACATGTTAAGGTAAGTGTGCGATAGGGACGGATGTTAGGGTCATGGTGTGGGTAAGGTAAATGTGTGAATGTGATGGACATTAGGGTAGGGTGTGGGTCAGGTAAGTGTGCGATAGTGATGGACTTTAGGTTTAGGGGAGGGTTAAATGAGTTAGGGTTAGGGTGCGGGTAAGTGTGCGATAGTGACGGACTTGAAGGTTAGGGGCGGATTAAGTGAGTTAGGGTTAGGGTGTGGGCAAGATAAGTGTGTGATAGTGACAGAGTTAAGGGTTAGGGGCGGATTAAGTGAGTTAGGGTTAGGGTGCGGGTAATGTAAGTGTGCGATAGTGACAGACCTTAGGGTTAGGGTTTAGGTTAAGTTTAGTGCATAGATAGTTGTGTATGTAAAGTTTAGTGTAGGTTTGTAAGGTTTTTGGTGTGCTTGTGTTGTGTGTGCATTTCATGGGAAAGGTATTTGTTTTGTTGATTGTCGGGATTGTGGTTTGTCGGGCATGTGAAGTTTCGTGTTTTTGAGCTTTCTTTTTTTTTTTGGTTTTGTCATATTGGTTATTTCATTGTCGGTGTTTTAGGGTGTCGGTGTTATCAGGTAGACCCATATATATATATATATATATATATATATATATATATATATATATATATATAGATATATGGCATAAGTTATAATGTCAGTCACCTCCTGAATATATCTGGTGGGGCTGTTTATCTTCTCCTTTAGGAAAATATTGCAGATTTTAATGGTAATTATAGATGAGCTGCTAGAGTTCTAGAAATCTGAACACTAAACCATATTTGCTACTTCTGATATAGAGAAATTAAGCTCCAGTTGTCATATCAACAGTTTATTTCTAATAATTTCTCTTAAAAAATTGCAATTCCACAATTATATTGGGGTACATGAGGGAGAAGGCGTAAAATGATGACCTAGTTGCTGTCAGGGTAGAATCCTCCAAGAAAAGAAACTCAGTCTAATCTATTTTTTAGACTATTAGCATTTTGCGGTTGTTGACTGATGAAGAAGTACAGCCTACAATGGTTTTGGACTATTAGAGTTTGCTGTTGTTGATTACTGAATAAATCCTTTTTAGATTTCCTTTCCCTTAACTCAACTTTGGTTGTGACATAGTTTAATTTTATTTTATTTGACAATTGGGAAATTGGGCTGCTGAAGGACCCTTAGTCATTCACAGCTAGAACCATAAGGCAATACATTGAAAAGAAATGGTCAAGAACAACAACTGTTAGTGACAGAAACAATTACAAAGCAATACAATGAGAAAAACAAAGTATCAGAATCAGCAGTAAAGTAACAAAATGAACATGTACTTCAGAGAGATTAATAAATAATAGCATAAATATTTGAGTAGTGATAGTCAAAGAGAAAATATTATAAAACATGTACAAAAAGCAAAACAAAAATACTGAAGCATTATTCAGAAATACCAGGAGGTAACATTCAAAGAAACAGGCTTAAATGATTTTTGAATTGCATTGTTCACTGTTTTAGCTGTTGACAATGATTCTTAGCCATGTCAGACTACTTCATTAATATCTTAAGATCCGCAGACATTTACGGTGTTGTGTTTCTTTTTTTTTTTTTTTTGCAAAGTTGCTAGATAGCTTAGAATGTCCAGGAAACTAACAGAAATATTCAAGGGCATCATCTCATCCAATATGAGCTTGCTAAATGGGCTCATACTGGATTTTCTGTGTAAAATTATGAATGTTTTGGTTATCAGTATTAGTTTGCAAGTCTATAATTGTAAAGTGTTGAATACTTTTTTTGCTTTGCGTCATATCCAAATGGCAAAAACTGGCTACCAGTTGCTGATATAATCAACTGATGTAGTAATTCTGTTAGGGACACTAATTAAAATGGTGTCCAGGATGTTTTTTTTTTCATGTTATTTAATTTTTTTCTCATTGTGATAAGACTGAACACTGCTACACTAAATGGGAGCATCAATTATTTAGATTACCAAGAATGGCTGTGAAGTTCTGTTTAATTTTCGATAATGCTGGTTATCCATGGCAGAATGTGTTCTGCCATAGCCTATAGTTAGTTAGTTTGTTATTTTTTGGTAAATAGGTAGGTGAGCTGGTCTACTGACCCTTTTCAGTCATGAGTCGGGCAAAAGTAGACAAAAGTTTAAAGACTAAAAGCCAATAAGCAATAAAGCACAGTCATAAACATGTGTACATAAATAAAACACACACACACACACACACACACACACACACACACACATGCATATATACAGTATATATCTATATCTATATATATCTATATATATATATATATATATATATATATATATATATATATATATATATATATACATATATATATATATATATATATATATATATATATATATATATATATATACATAACACAAACACACACAGAGTACTGTTTACAGTAGTATTAAATGCAGTTGATGGAGCAAGTATATTAAGCAGTCTGAGTGACAATGGAAAGGAGAAAATTTGTTTTTGCATAGCTGTACAATAATAGGAAGACATCACCTGTAAGACAGCTTGCTTCACCAGTGTCACAAAAGAGATACAGCTTCCTTATGCAGACAGTCCGTAAGGGTCTTTTTGAATTCCAGTAATGTGTGAATATTTTTTTTTCCTCAACAGACTGGTGGTTCCATGTAGCAGGACGTATCCTTGAGAAAGCTTTCTCTAATTACAGTTTTGAAGGGAGTTCTGATTAAGGTGATGTTGCCCTCTTGATTATGTCTGAGGGAGTAGTCCATTCCCTAATTAGAAGTTTGGACGTCAATGGTTGCAGTAACCTAAGTTTAGGATTTTTAAAAGGAAGGAAACAAGAAGAAGAGTGGCATGCCTGGGTGGAAAGGGAGCCATATGCATTTTTATAATGCATACAATGATGTGATTGTTGATCAGATAGGAGAACAAACTTAAACATTATATTTTTGAGAGTGTGAAGTTCCAGTGGCAGCTGATGGCTTCAAATCAAAGGTGAGCCACAGGAGACAGCTGAATGGGTGGGGCCAATGGGAAGGGTATGGCCAACTAGAAAGGGGGGCTATGCTAAAAACTGCAAAAACTGAGACTTTAATTAAATACGCTGCCCTGAGTGCCAAACCATCATTATGAGTGTCCAATCAAGACAAAATGAAGTGTAGAAGAAGGAAAAAAATATTTCAGTGCATTGGCTACATGACAGCTTACTTAATATCTAGAAGGAAACAAAAAGGTTGTGAGGCATGAAAAAAGGAATTACCTTTTAAATACATTACTGCAATGCCAATCAAAATCAAGTATAAAAAAGCAAGCAGCACTCAACTCAAATCACTTCTCCTTGCACTGCAGTTTTAATTATAATTTATATTCAGCTTTATAAAAGTATCAAATAACATGCTGAATATAGCAATCTCTGTAATACCCCCACTTGTAAAAATGTTTCTTAGCCAAAAAAAGACCTTCTGCCTGACAACAACTATCTACTTGTATCATGGAGAAAACATGATTAAAGTAAAAAATGAACAGCAAACAAGACACAAGCTCAAGATAAATTGCTTAAATGATTACTGCACAGGTTATGAACACACATGACAGATTGGTATTCTGTTTAGTTTACAGATAAAGCCTGTAAAGATGACTGCAAGTCTCCAACAAATGTACTGAGCTTCTGAAAATACTGTAATCCTGTCCTTTATTACCAATACTATCATATGCATTTCAATACCTAAGACTTATACACAATCTAGTTGTGTAAATATTATCTGGATGGCAACAACAAAAAGGCCTTCAGTGTTGGTAATTCTTTAACAGTATGCTTATTAAAGCTTACTTGCATCTTACACTCTCAGACAACCTTACCTGATGGCCATTAAAGCATTGTTACTTAAACACAGAGCTACAGGTGATGCAACAACATGCATTTTCTAAATAAGAAGAAGCATAAATCAACAGTATAAAAATATGACAGAAAACCAGAACATTCTGCAATATCAAGGACAGATGAAAAGCTGCTGTATTACTTGTGTCTACCTTGGATGGAGGAGATACTCTGCATACTTTGACTGCATAACTGCTCCTTGCCTTGCTTGGACACATCCAGAGTCACTACATGGGGGAGTGGAGTGCAACAAGTATGTCACAATTTGAAATGTCTCTGGCTGTCCGTGATGGCCCTGACACATTTGCCATACCTCTCAACCTCAGAGCAAGAAATCTGGACAAAGCCATAAGTAGCAGTGGGACAAAGGCCCACAAATAAGGACAAATTTTAAATATTGCTCTTATAAACTTAGAAAGATAATAGAATAGTAGGTCTTGCATTAGTATGAATTTTCTGAACGGTATGAAATCTGAAACTCAAATGTCTACCATTATTTTCTAACTTCAGTCTTTAATGATTTGCCACTAATTTGTCAGAAAACCACAATTTTATGAAAAACGGACCAGAAATGTGACACAAAAATATAAAATAGCCACACAATACAGCTGGGAACTTGTCAAAGAAGGGACACTTTTTTAATATTAGTACTGTTAACTTGAGCAGTTGACAAAATAAGAGAATCTACATGCATTTCTGAAATTAAAAGTAATCTATTACTCTGATAATTACAATTATTTATTAATTGTAAACCCTCCATGTTTTCTTCCAAATTTGCCATTTTGCAGAGGGATTATTAGAGGGAGAGCAATATTCTGAGTCAAAATCAGGGACAGATGAGAGGTTTGGATATACCTAATTCTATAAAGTGATTTATTTGCTTGTATCTCTCAACCTCTTAATGCATGAAATCTGGACAAGGCCAAATATATTGGGGAAACATACAAACAGTACTAAATATTGCTCTTTTATAAACTTAGACAATTAACAGAATAACAGGTCTTGCTTTAGCATGCATTTTTCTGATGGGTATGAAGTCTGAAACTCAATGTCTGTCATTATTTAGTAACTTCATTCCTAAATGATTTGCCAGAAAACCACAAATGTTATGAGGAACAAACCAAAAATAAGAAGCAAAAATCTATTCATTCAGCAAAAATCTGGAGGTTGAGAGGTGTAATTCAGCCGGGGCTGAGTTTGCCGCCCTTCCACTCCCCTTTAAAATCATGGTCGAATGAGGTTTCCCCCCTGCAGCTATTCCAATGTCCCATTATTTGGCTATTTCACCCTATTTACCATAAACACTGTAATGTGCATACTGCTTTACGTCTACAATGATATGGTTTTCATTTAAAAGTTTTATTTTACATTTTACAGCACAAACACTAATAGACATCTGCTAAACAAAATGCAGTTTCACAATGAAATAGACTTGGCATTAAAACTTCTCTGCCCTTGAAACTCACATGCATTGAAACAGCATTGAAACCCACATTCAAAGAAAATGCATCTGGCCAGTGGCAGATAAAGATTAACTTTGAGCTGTTTTCAGATCATAGACCCCTTGCACAGGAAAGGTACATGTATTCTTTGATATACCTTCCTAATTGTATTAAATTACATCCCTTGCATATTACAGTACAGTTGTTAGAGGTCATTTTAAATTTATTGTTTTGAACATTTTTCCAGTAAACAATGAAACAAAATGCATGCCCCAATGACAAAACTGCCCAATTCAGAACATTTCCATCATAAAAGTCTACTCAAACTTCAACAGTCCACCAGTATCAGTAAATATGCACAATCTCTGCAGAAGTAAAAGTCATCTAAACAATTCCACATTAAAGAGATCTGTAATTAATGAAGAGGTTGCTGCTAGCACACAACTTTATATTTAATTGTTTCATCTACAAATAAAGTGATTGTGCTCTTGAGGAATAAATTGCCTATGCTACATTGCAAAATGATAAGCTAGTAATACTGCAATAGGGAATGGATGGCAAACTGATAACAGGTTCGTTACTAGGGATCTCCATCAAAGAGGACATTCTCAGGACTGCAGCATCCACCCCCTTTAAAAGTACAACACATACAGTATCAGTAATGCACCTATATACTGTGGGAGTAGAACCTATAATCTTCTGCATGAAAAGCAAGAACACTACATGTTGTGCTATTAACAATGCAAGCAGCAACAGCATAAGCAGCACTAAACTTTTCTTCAAGCTCTCAGCTCCTTGTAAAATGCACTCGACACTCAACTGTATCTCTGGACTTTGAAGCACACAAAATCTGGAAAAAGCCAACATTTATTGAGGGGGACAAAAGCCCCAAAACTAGGGACACATTTTAAACATTGCTTGCATAATCTTGGAAAGTTGCTAGAATAAAATGCTGTGTTACCACTGTCACTGCCAAGACTTGAATCCAGGACCTTGAACACTACAATCAGAGCAACATACCACTATGCCAAATCAGCTGTTTCTTGAAAGACAGGAAGACTGAAACTTAAATGGTTATCATTTAGTGAATTCAGTTCTCACCATAGCTCTCAACTTCTTAGCACAAAACACCTAGACAAAGCAAGTAATGGGGGAATACAGCCCCCAAACATATTCAGTGAATTCAGTTCTCACCATAGCTCTCAACCTGTTAGCACAAAAAACCTGGACAAAGCCAATAATGGGGAATAAAGGCCCAAAAATAGGGAGACATTTCAAATATTGATCATATAAACAGAAAATTGCTAGAATAAAAGGCTTTGTTTTACTATGCACTTTCTGAAGAATATGAAGTCTGAAATTCAAATGCCGGTCATTATTTAGTAAATTCAAAATCCAGAAAAAACACAGATTTTATGAGGAACAGAGCAAAAATATGAGGCAAACATTTCATAAGTGGTGGTGGGTATGGAATTCAAGCTCTTGCTACCTACTCACAAGGTACAGGGTTTGAGTCTCCTTTTCATATGACATTGTATCCAATTAGAGTCTTTGCCTTAAGTGATATTTCCGTCTTATGGAATCAGTAACAGAGATAGAACTAAGTTCATTATTACAAGCATTATGCCGTTGGTACACTTTAGTGCACTAAAACACAGCGAGAATGAGACAGAGTGATACAAGCAAATAAATCCAACTGACAATTTAATTAGCGCTTTCAGAGCGGACAATACCTCTCCTTCTTCAGACAAAATCCAAAGGCAATTAAGAACCTTTTTATACACATTGTTTAAAACCAATAATTTAGTTAACATGAGCATGGTACTAAAATATTCTTAAAAGAGAAACGTAAAAAACATTTCTAAATACACATAAACAAATTGAAACAGGTCAACAGCTTATTTAAATCCTTCTCTGAGTGCAATGATTCAAAACATTTAAATGGAAAATACATTTCTTTAAAAATATATTATAGCAATATGCTGGTACAATAAACTTAGAGTATCTGATGTAGATGGCGATGGTCATAATAAAACCTAGAGTGCCACTTACTAAGCTAAATGGTTAAAAAGTCTTTTAAAGCATGAATGATATACCAAAAAAAATTAATGACTAGTTAATGTTAGAATTTAATACTAGTTTTTATCATTCAGATGGTATACTAGAAATATATAAAACCATAATTTATTACAAAAGAACCCATTTCTATATATGTTATAAGTATGGGGCTAAAAATGCAAGCCTAAAAATCTGCTATCAGAACTTCTACCTTCTTAAGGCAAGATATTTAAGAACACATTTAACAGAAACATGTTCATTAAGCCCCGGAGATATATGAGCTGCTGTTCTAATTTGCCAAAAAAGCTCTTCCATTTCTAATTTTAGTTGCCAAGGGCCCCCTCTCTGATCAGTTTTTAGGTGTTTTAATATGGCAAATTTGAACTTGTGTTCCGGAAACTCAAATAATATGCCTTGCAAGAGCATTATTAGTGTCATTCTTGCTAATGGCATGCTGATGCTCGTAGATGTGCTGCTTGATCTTTCTTTCAGTCTTCCCTATGTAGAAAGCAGGGCATCGCTGGCAGCAGGCTGAATAAACAACACTTTTAGTCTCACAATTGTACTTGTAAATTTTATATGCCTTACCTCTAATATTAACCTGAAGCTCAGTACTTAAATGCTTACACTGCTGGCATGACCCACATCTAAACATGCCATTCATCCTACCATGTGTGACCTTACTGCTAAGGTTCTTAATTGCCTTTGGATTTTGTCTGAAGAAGGAGAGGTATTGTCTGCTCCGAAAGTGCTAATTAAATTGTCAGTTGGATTTATTTGCTTGTATCACTCCATCTCATTCTCGCTGTGTTTGTGTGTTTTCAACAGTTTCTTTTGTTCAAGTTCGTTTCAACACTTTAGTGCACTGAGAGGAACAGAAATACAATTAATTCATAGAGTTTTGTCATTAGTAAGTTCTAATGTGACTAGGATAATATTGTTTTTTTTTTTCAAATTGGGACTGAGATTGGCATATAAAGACTTCAGTGCTGTTTGACTAGATGCTTGCAAAACGTCTTCCATTTATAAGCCTTATCATAAAGAAAGTAGTTATATCAAGGAGGAATAGATATATTCTCTGTATTATGACAAAGCCAAATCTCAGTTACTGAAACAAAACAAGCATAATATTGACCTGCCCAGCTATGTAGGACCGGCAGCTTATTGCAGAAATCTTGATCATTTTAAGTGAGTTAATTTTAAGCAATTACATTGGCTCTAGAATGGTATGGAGATGCTTAACATTAGAGTTTAAGGAACTTTTCTAGCATTAGGAAGAGTGCTAACAGAGAGTCAGATGGATGGATGGTCATATTGCCTGTGATTTGTATTTATATTTATATTTATATGTATTTTATTTTGTTTACCTATGATAGAGCCTTCCACTGGATATAGTCCAGGTTTACTGGTGAGAGCTTTGTAGTAATTATTTATTTATTTTATTTATTTACATTTGTTTACCAGGCAATGTCTGACTGGGCAATTAGCCCGTTTTCAGCGGAGACCCAGGGAAAAAAGCTCTACAGAAGTAACATAGTTATACAAAGCTATAAAAATACAACCACATGGTTACTTATAGATATATTATTAACAATAAGGGTTAATAAACAGAAACAGCATTACAACAGAGGATACAGTACAAAAAAAAACACTTTTTTTGCATAACAAGTACAAAGAAAAAAATTGAAAGATGAAGTGAAAGGAGCAAGTATCATCATCAAAGAGGATGCGAGGCTTTGTGAGAGCATGAAGAGAGGCAGTAAAAAAGGAGGGGTAGAAACAGATTAGTTTGATACAACAGCCCATGGGATATAGTCTAGGCATATTAATGAGGGCTTTATAACAATAAAATGATACAATGCTCAATGGGATATAGTCTAGGCGTATTGATGAGGGCTTTATAACAATAAAATGATACAATGCTCAATGGGATATAGTCTAGGCATATTGATGAGGGCTTATAACAATAAAATGATACAATGCTCAATGGGATATAGTCTAGGCGGATTGATGAGGGATTTATAACAATAAAATGATACAACAGCCCATGGGATATAGTCTAGTCATACTGATGAGGGCTTTATAACAATAAAATGATACAATGCTCAATGGGATATAGTCTAGGTTTATTGATGAGGGTTTTATAACAATAAAATGATACAATGCTCAATGGGATATAGTCTAGGTGTATTGATGAGGGCTTTATAACAATAAAATGATACAATGCTCAATGGGATATAGTCTAGGTGTATTGATGAGGGCTTTATAACAATAAAATGATACAGCATCCCATAGGATATAGTCTAGGTGTATTGATGAGGGCTTTATATATAACAATAAAATGATACAACATCCCATGGGATATAGTCTAGGCATATTGATGAGGGCTTTGTAACAATAAAATGATACAACATCCCATGGGATATAGTCTAGGCATATTGATGAAGGCTTTATAACAATAAAATGATACAACATTCCATGGGATATAGTCTAGACATATTGATGAGGGCTTTATAACAATAAAATGATACAATGCTCAATGGGATATAGTCTAGGTTTACTGGTGAGGGCTTTATAGTAATTAAATATTAAAACATTCCATGGGATATAGTCTAGGTTTCTTATAACAATACAATCATGCAACATTCCATGAGATATAGTCTAAATTTATTGGTGAGGGCTTTATAATAATAAAGTGAATGCAGTAACTCTGAGAGTATGGTATTTGAACAACTGCCGGTGACTAACAGTTGCAGGAAAAGAGGACTGCAGTTGTTCGGGCACTATTGGTTTAAAGAAGACATATAGCTGATGCTTCAAGAAACTGATGCCAAAGCTGTTACACAGAGGAAGTACATCATTTTAGATGTTAATATTCAGGATCCCAATGGACTCCTATTTCCTGTTATAATATATATACATATATATATATATATATATATATATATATATATATATATATATATATATATATACACACACACATATATATATATATATATATATATATATACATATATATATATTTATATGGGTCTACTTCATTTGCCCTAACTTCCAATTGACTGGCACCCATTTGACTGACCCCATTTGACTGAAATTTCATTTAACTGACACTTCATTTGACTGACAAGTATTACTGGCAGTCCCCAGAGCACTATAAGGCAAGTAAATGGAATATGTCCCCTTCCCCACTGTAGTGTGACCCTGGAGTTAGAATTTATAGTTAGGGGAGGTGTGGGGGGCACAGTCCCCCACAATGGGGGTGTGGGGGGTGAAGCCCCTCACTTAATTTCATATTATATTGTTTGGTTTTGCTTTAATATTGCTTAGTAACACAAAAGTTTGTTTCCCCCCACACCCCTCCAACTATATATTCTAACTCCAGGGTCACACTACAGTGGGGAAGGGGACATATTCCATTTACTTGCCTTACAGTGCTCTGGAGACTGCCAATAATACTTGTAAGTCAAATGAAGTGTCAGTAAATGAAATTTCAGTCATTTGATCTCAGTCAAATGGGTGTCAGTCAATTGGAAGTTAGGACAAATGAAGTAGACCCATATATATATATATATATATATATATATATATATATATATATATATATATATATATATATATATATATACACCTAGACATCACTTTTCATCCAGAACCCTTGATAACTTAGATCTGAACTTTAGCCCTTAGATCTGAACAGCAGAAATTAATTTCTATCCACAAGCCTAAACAACCTGTCAGCCAGCTGCTCCTCTCCAATGCTCTTGGCAACAAATGGAACTCCCTCCCTTCCCCACTAAGAACCACCTCAAACACTGAAAATTTCAAGGCCCTACTTTTCAAACACCTGTCTACTAAACAGAAACGCTCCTATCTCCTTCCTATTTAATCTGGGACAACTTCTAGTATAAGAGTCTCCTCATTCTGATGCATTTGCCCTATCCTCCTCCTATAGACATATTCCTACAACTATATCTATCTCTCCCTGCAATCTACTTCAACTTTATCCCTCTACTTAACTACTTCTACTACTTCTACCCCTAGAGCTAGATTTGTTCACCAAAACTGGTAAATATAACCTAATCCTTCTACTCCTACAGCTACACATGCTCAACAAAACATGTAAATACTAGACAATCCTTCTACTCCCATAACTATACCTGCTCAACAAAACATGCAAATATTGTAAATATTGAGCTCTAATTTCTATCTCTAATACTTTCACTCAAAATGATACCACTATTTCTCCTTTCTACAACCTTAACTATCTTTTAGGAATCTCTAAGAATTACTGCTATACTATGCAAATGTAATAACCATAACTTAATGTAAAAAAAAACAAAATTTTAATCGATTTCAGTATGAAATGTACTGTCATACTGTACTGTATTCCTTGAAATCGTATTCTGCAAACTGTTTAATGCTTTCTAAATTATTGTGTTGAAATCCTGTATGTAATATTTTGTATGCATTTTCAGAGCTTTTCTCTCTGGGCCTCCACTAAAAATGGGCCACGTTGACCCAGTGGACTTCCCTGGTAATCAAACTGGAATAAATAAATAAACGTACATTGAGGATCTTATATCACAACTAAGGATTGCATCATTTAAAATTTAAAACTTGCTTACTCAGGAAACTGTTAAGGTTATTGTAATCAATGTACTTATTCCCAGGCTAGAATATGTCTTTCAATTATAAATTCATGTTCAAAATATAAATATTGTTTAATTTAAGCTACCACAAACACGTCACTGGTGATTTATATATCTGTTAAGACAATAAATCACTGCATCATAACACACACATGCAAATGGCTACCAGTGAAAAAGTATAAGAAACATTTCAAAGTCCCATATAAAATATAAACAAACTATCAGTTAATAGTTTGACATGAAAGTGGGCAAGCAGTTGCAAAAACAGCCCAACAATACATAATTGCATCTCATTTAATAGACTTGTGACTCTTCCAAAACATCAAAAAGCTTCAAATGTCACTGGCTAAAACAATGACTCTTCCAAGGCTCCAAAACACAATAAACATTTTTCTTTATAGGGGAAGTAAGCATTCTGGCAATCGCCCATGCCCCCAAACTCTCTGTGAATACACACACACACACACACACACACACACACACACACACACACACACACACACACACACACACACACACATGCACACACACACACACGCACGCACACACACGCATATAGATAGATATGCATCTATCTATATCTGTGTGTCTTTATGTATATATGTATAAGGGGGTCTCTATCAGATTACCAACGTTTTTTGCTTTAAAACTTTAAACATCATATGGCCAAGACCATAGGATCGAAGTTCTAAAACCTCAAAACTAAAATAATAAAATCCCCCCTGCACCCCCCACAACCCCTGATAATTAAATATACCAACTCCGAATCACACTACAGTGAGGAAATGGTCCATTTCCTGTTCTGTGCTGTATGGCGATCTCCATTCAAAATGTTTGAAGTTTCAAAACTTCAATCATATGGTCTTGGCTGTATGATGTTCAAAGATATATAGATATAGATATGAGGACTTCCTTCAGACTATCCTCCATAATCTTTATTTTCCTTCTAAAGAGTAACATTAAACCCAACCCAGGAGCAAAGATGACCTACTCTTATAGAATTACTGAAGGCTGACCTTGTTTACAAACTTAAGTAAATCATGCACTCCTCTTCTTTATTATAGTATACATATACATTTTTAATTAACTAATCTTAACTTCTCAGTTCTTGCTTAAATTTCTGCCTTTTTTCTTTGTTGAATGTTTTGTACTTTACCAAGGCTGGCCTGAAAATGTCCAGTGTTGATCAGTTTACTGCCAAAGTAAACAACACACAAATGCAACCTGCTACCAGTGACAAAGTATAAGAAACTTTTGTCACTATCTGTATTTTACCCATGCAACTACTTAATTACACTGCAGCAGCAACATTGTTCCATGTAAGGCAAAGCCAGGCTTAATGTGTCTATCTCTCTCATCTTCCTTTAAGCAACAATGAGTGAAATCAAGCAACACTCTTTCAAAAAACAAGGGGAAAAGCTTAAAGCACACCATAAAGGTGAGCTACCCTACACTGGACTTTCCTTGTGTAACATCAGCAAGCCTTAACACATTTCCTCCCTCATCTTGTAACTGCCAGATGCATTATACTTCAAGCAGGCACTAGTGAAGTCAAACAACAACCCCCCTCCCCCCCCCAAAAAAAAGCTTAAAGCACACCCAGAAAGTGAACCTGTGTCATTACGTATAGTGGTAAATAAGGAGACGACATCTAGAGTAACCAAGCAGAAGTCATCAGTACGTCTTAGTCTTAGTACAGTGCCAATCAAACAAAGAGGAAACAAAAATGTTTAGTGTCTTTCAGGATTGTCCTTACGTTGTTCAGAACTGGTCACATCATCCTCTCTATATATAGTGACAAAGGCTCAGTGGCCCAACTGTGTAATGTGAACAAGAGAGGTGGTGATATAAGGCTATGAACTGAGAGCCTTGAGAATGATTGGATACTTAGGCTGCAAGCGCACAGGAAACCAGGTCTGAATTATATTGCTCCTTTAAGGGCTAAATTGAAATTGAGACTGTCAAATATATATTTTCCCTCTGATGTGAATTATTTATTGGTCTGAGGAAGCACTGTTATAATGTGAAAGAGCTTACCACTGTCATTATGTTTTATTTTGCTTTTATTTTATTAAACAATATGGTTTTATGATTTTATTGTTCTTTGTACAGTTTTTAGCTCGTTATACTTTGTTTTATTTTATTTAGTGGTTTTGTTTTAACTGGCTTTTATTTGTTTCTTTGTTTACATTGCCACTAATAGTTTTGTGTCAATATTCATCAAAGAAATGGGTCTATAATTCCATGGAAACTTGATATCCTTTCGTAATTGTAAATAAAACCACTCTCTAGTACATGACTCTGGTAAAACCCTACTAGTCACACCACTATTGAATATTGGGATGAATTATTAACCAAAAGATCCTGAAATTGTTTGCAAAATTCAAAAAAAAAAAAAAAAAATAGCAGAGGATTGACTTCCTCTGTACCTTTAATCACCTCCCTATGTGCAAAGGATATTTCTCTGTCCAGTGCCTCTTGCTCTTCCTGACTCAGGGTAACCTTATCATACTGAAAAAGACAACATTCCTTCAGGAAACCAAATCTTCCCCTACTAGAGGAGTTATACAAACCAGAATAAAACTCCCAAAGCACTCACTGAATGTGGTTGGGGTCCCAACATCAACCCCATCCTTACCATTAGCCGATAAAATAGCAGCCACACTTTTCTTCTCCTTACCTTTGACTCTAACCATTTTGCTGATTTCTCCCCCTGACTCAACAAAAACTTGGGGACTGTTAAGTTGCTTTTATACTAAAGTACTTTTGTGTTTGATTATACAGGCCTGTGGCCTTTCCATATGAACTACCACTTCTTCATCCACACTACCTCCATTCACTGTATCAGTCAAACTCTGTGCCCTCATTCATTCTTGTTACCACCCAATATTTTTTTCGTTTTGTTAGCCAGGTTAGTCCCGCTAGGCTAGTTGCCTCTTTTCAGTTTAGATGCAAAGTGGTATTTATACTACTAGGGACTTTTGGTCAGGGCATCTGGGAGCTTAGGTGACCTGGGATATTTTGCATCTACCTGAACAACCACCAACTCAAGCAGATGTGACTTTGGTTTAACATCTTATCTGAAGGATGACACACTCAGGGTGTGTCATCCACCCTTATACTGCACTGCAGTGTCAGCAATTGATATACCTGGTGTAGGAATGGAACCCACAGCCTTCTGCACCAAAGACAAGTGTGCTGCCTGTTGCAACACTGATAGTGCTCTCTATCCCAACCCCCCATGCTCTTGAAATGTTTCATAAGTATGCATTTTATAGCATCCCATAAATTATGCATCAACATTTCTGAGTCTGTCCTCCACTCACTTAATGCAAAATGTTCTTCCAATAGGCACTTCCCTTCCCTAACTCTATGGTCACCATAAAAACACAACTTTTTCCACCTCCACCTCCACCTTACACCTCTGTTCAGGTTTTAAGGAACTCTTAATGGCAAAATCACATGCACATGATCCGATAAACATCTCTTTCCTGTCTGAATGTCCAAATTTCTTATCCTTCTACCACAACCAAATTAAAATCACCCTAATAACTTTCCTTTCACAGTATGGTGGCATCTCATGCAAAGCCTCATAAAAAATATTCATGCCAGTCCACATTAGGTTCATAAAGTTCTCCTATCTTCCATTCCTGTCCCATAATATCCAATCCTAGTATCACCTATCCACCATCTCTATCTTTTTTTAATGCCTCACTCTTCACCTGCAAGCTTCTTTTTGCTAAAATTATCAACCCTCTTTTCCACCTTTAGTACTGTATTACATCTGAAGAGCTCAAAATCCTTTCCACCTACTTTAGTAGCTTGTTTTCTACTTTACTTCTTACAACAAAATAACATCTGCTGTAATTCTTTAGTTTATTTCTAATTCTACCTCTTTTTATAGAATGGCATATTTCTCCCACACTCCAAGTAACAAACCAAAACAAAGAGCAGACCCCCACCACTAAACCTACCTCCTCCCTTGAGCCACCACACAACTCCCTTTCCCAGGATAGATCAAATTTGACCCTTGGCTCCATCCTGGATCTATACCTGTCTCAAGGCTGATGAGGCTCTAGGAGCCATTCAGGAGAAAAGGAAAAAAAAGGCAGAATGCATGGACATTCCCAAGCCCTTATATACATATATCAGCAATAACTACAGCCCCCTGGTCATATTTCCTTGCAGATACAGAGTTTGCAGGACAGCTCTTGCTTTGTTGCCCCCACCTCCCAAAGTTTCCTTACTTAAGGAATCCCAGGCTCTGTTATAGGTTCATAGGTTCATAGGTTTATACTAGGCTATCTGCCCTAAGGCATTTATAAGCCTAGCCCAAAGTTTTGTGGCTTACGCCACCCCTTATATGAAAAAATACTGTGCCCATTAGTTTGTTGTGCCTCTGTCCAGCAGTGACACAGAGATGATTCCAGGGGTAAACCTATGATCTCCCATCCACAGGTCAAGATTTCTCTTGAACAGAGCCAGCGAGGTGCTCTGCCTCACATGGACCGGGATTTTATTCCACAGCATAGGGAGTCTCTGAGTGATAAATCTATCCCTCCAGCATGTCCTATTTATATCCGTGCTAAGGTTTAAGTCGCTTGCTCTAGTGGTTTTGGTGGATTTGGATTTTTTGAGGTGGAGCATGTCCATTAATTCCGGGTTGGACATGGCCTTGTATGTCAGGCACGTGTCACCTCTGAGCAGACAGTATGCGACTGAATAGAGCTGGAGTTTCTTCAATCTGGCAGCATATGACAGATTTTGGAGTCCCTTTATCCTTTTGGTGAGGAACTTTTGGGGTCTCTCCAATTGCTGCAGATGTCGGGTGAGATACATCCCGAATGGGGCATTGTACTCAATCATTGGTCTGATAAGTGAAGAGTACAGGGGAATAATGACCTCACTAGATCTGGATGTGAATCCCTTCATGATCAGGTGGGCAATGTAGAAGGTCTTTCTAACCACTTTAGCAACGTGAGTGTCAAAAGAAAGGCCACTGTCAACCTGGGTCCCCAGGTCCCTGATAACCTCTTCTGTGCTTAGTGGATTGCCGTCTATATGGTAGCTTGGGGTTACCTTGTTTTTCCCGAAGGGTATGACTATACATTTTTTGGCGTTTAACTTCAGGCTATGGCTCTGGCACCAGCTATCTGTTTCCGTGAGTCCCTTCTGAAGGATATCCGTGTCCGATGCACTTTCCACTATGGCGCCCAGTTTGCAGTCGTCTGCAAACTTTGTCAGCCAAAGTCCTCCCATGTTGGCCTGCACTTCTGAGAAGTAGATGCCGAACAGTAGGGGGCCAAGGACCGAGCCCTGTGGGACACCACTTGTGACCGGCTTGGAGTCTGACATAGCGCCAGCAACTCTAACCCTGTGGGTTCTGTCCTTAAGCCAGTTTGCAACCCATCTTGTGACATATGGGTTTACATTTAAGCTGGTAAGTTTTTCTACAATACCGAGTGGGGTATTGTGTAAAGCCTTTGCAAGGTCAAGGTAGGCTGTATGGACTGCCTTTCTCTCATCAATGGCCTTGGTGACTGTTTCGAAGAAGTCGACCAAGTTCAAAAGGCATGATCTGCCCTTGACGAAGCCAAACTGGGTCGGGTCCAATGTCTGCAAGTGCCCTATATCTTTGTTTATGAGCTCCATTATGATCCTCTCCATAGCTTTGCAGACTAGACTTGTTAAGCTTATGGGGCGGTAATTACCAGGGTCCATAGAGGCACCGCCTTTGTGGAGTGGGACCACAGTTGCTGTACGCCACTCCTTGGGCACGTATCCTGTGGTAAGGCTGAGATTAAACAGCTGCCTTATGTGCGGGTTTAATTCCTCATTTAGCTCGTGTAGCACACAGCCGGGGACACCATCCGGTCCCATTGATGCTGTGCTTTTAGCTTTAGAGAGCAGCTTTCACCTGCGCATTTGAGATGTCTGGGAGGCTACACTCCGCTGGGATGGTTATCTCTCCTTTAGGGGGGGAGAGGGGGGTGAAGTTTGCACTGAACCTGTCTGCCAGTATGTTGGCAATGTCTGTGGGTTCAGTGATTTTTGTATCATTTTGGACTAATTCTGAGCATATCTGGGGGTTTCCACCCAGGTTCCTAACATAGCTGAAAAAGGCCTTATGATTGTCCTTTGAATCCATGGTAATTTTTCTCTCAAAATTGGCCTTAGTTGATTTTATGAGTGCTCGTATTTTTTTACTAATAATGATCAGGGCTGACTTCCCTTTTATGGATTTTGTTCTATCATGTAATAGCTTTCTCCTCTTATTGTAAAGTTTGTTAATGGCTGGGGTCCACCAGACTGGATGTTTGCCCTTTGTGGAAAGAGTCTTGGTTTTATTAGGGATTGCCTGATCCATGCAGTCCTGGAGGTGTTCATAGAAGGCATTTGTAAGGGCTTCCGCAGCTTGGGTTGTGGTTTCCACTGGCTCAGGGGCCTTGAAGGATACCACACCAGTCTTGAGTAGTGTGAAGTTTGCTTTAGAGAAGTTCTTCACTGTGGTCTTTTTTGTTTGGGGTGGGGGCGGGATGTGGATTTCCAGTGAGATTAGTTTATGATCAGATCTCACTAATGAGGGATATACTTCTGGTGTGGAGCATTTTGTCCCCATGTTTGTGATAATGAGATCTAGTATATGTTCTCCTCTCATGGGAACAGTGACTAGCTGTTCCATGGCATTTGAATTTATGAACTCCAGGAACCATTGGGCTAGAAAGTTAGGGGTTGAGTAATGTTCCCAGTCTATATTCGGGTAGTTGAAGTCACCCAATATGATGGTGTTTGGAAATACATTTATACCCTCCAGTGTCTTCAGGAAGGCTGTGTGGGGTTCCTGAGTTTGAGAGGGTGGCCTGTAGCATGCTACAATTTGTAGAGCAGTTTTGCCTATGGTTAGTTGCACCTGGATGGTTTCCGAAGCTCCGTGCATTGCCACCAACCTGGTGGTGTGGGTATCCTTTATGAATATGGATACACCCCCCTCCTTTTGTGGTGTGGTCCGGGTTTTGGGGCCGGAGCGCATGATATGAGGTAAAACCTAATAGTGCCGGGGTGCTCTCAGGAGCCTTGAACCAGGTTTCAGTTACAGCACAGACATCAATGTTCTCCATACTGAGAAGGGCCTCGAGTGCATGCATTTTGAGATTTAGACTTCTGGCATTGAGCAGCATTACCCTCATTTTCTTCCCATTTTTGTTTTCTAGGGTGGTAGGTTTAGAATTTGAGCCTTGCCTAAAAAAGGCACTATGGGGGTGGCAAGAGCCTTAGCCAATATCCGGAATCCCAGGGTGACAGGTGCAAGCCGTCCCTTGAAGCAGCGTGGCTTGTCAAGCATGTCATCCCAGGCAGACAGACACTGGATCCCCTTTGAATGACACCAGACATTAAGCCAACTGTTAAAGCTGATCATCTTGTCTCTATATTGTGGCATCATTCTTGGTGAAGGAAGGATACTGCTCAGGGTCAGGGTCATACCTGCCTGGGCTACATAATCAGAGAGCTCCTCTATGTCTCTTTTCATGTAGTCCAGGGAGGTACGTCTCAGGTCGTTCACACCAGCATGGACAATGACTGTGTCATATTTGTACTTGCCGTGGAGTGATCCGAGTGCTTGTGTTATGTGGCGGATTCTAGCGCCCGATAGGCAGCTTACTGTGACCCTCTCCTTGTTCAGCCTGGTGAGTGGGACATCAGTGTGTCTGACTATGGAGTCACCTATGACAAGTATGCTTGGTGTTGTATTTGGCCTTAAGGGCTGTGACTGCTTTGCACACTGATTTTGTGGTTTATGTGTTGCTTGTGGGGTGTCTTGAGGTAGCAGTTGTTTGGGTGTCTGCTTTGGGAACTCTGCTGTTTAGGTAAATTTTTACTCAGAGCCTCCGAGTATGTCTTTGTGTGTTTATGTGTTTGATTAAGTGGTCTGGTAGCATTATGTGAGGCTGGTTTTGTGGTGTGTGTAGTTGCCTTCTCCTCCTGTCTGGTCTAGCCAGTCCTGAGTTGAGAGAGCTCAGCCTCCAGTTTGGCTAAATAGCTGCATCTCTCGCAAGTATTTGTTTTATGTGGGAGGAGGAGAGGGTTGTCTGTGTACATGAGGCAATTGTAACATTGCCTCAATATTCCCAGATTCACCAACTGGGCAGGAGAGGACGCCAGCATCTGGCCCTTCGACATACTAGAAAAATTAAGAAGTTAGGTATGAGTCTGAATAAGAGAGGACTTAGTAAGGAAGTGGGTACTCCTGGGGGGGTTTCGCAAGTGAGGGACTTTGTATAATATAGAAGTGACAAGTGCTGAGCTTTTTTTTTTTTTTTTTTTTTTTGAGAAAAAAAAAAAACTTTTAGGAACTAATGCTGTGCTTTTTAGTCAAGGGATATACTGTTTAGGTTACTAGTAGAGCAGTTCTAAGGGAAAAAATGAAGAACAGACTTTATGGAGCCAGAAAAAGTTTAACCTTGTTAAACCGGGGCTGCCCGATGCTGCTCTAGTGGCAGCTCCACTCTAAATCGTGCTAAAGCACGCTAAAGCGTGCTTTATAGCAGGGGGCTGGAAAAGGCAGGAAATGACCCAAAATGGCCACTGAACTACAAGTTACTGTCTTAAACCACTCCTCTGAGGACAAACAGGCAGCTCAGTACTCCCCACTCCCACTGGTGAGTAAAGAAACTTCCCCCTGACCAAACAAAGAAAATGGAGAAGTACAGGAACCAAGACAAAGCCCAGGGATCAGCAAAATCAAGTTTTTTTTTCACAGACAGAACAGAAAACACAATAAATGCTTTGCTTTTCAATTAAATGCTATCAAAAGCTAGTACACTTGAGTGTATTAGCCTGTAGTTTAACTCTTAAGCAAACTTTAACTAAGAAGTGCAACCAACAATTAAAGCTTATAAAAACAGGAAAAAAAGGTAATACCACTATAAAATAGAAACAGTCGTCGAAAAACACAAATGGTCGAAAAATGCACAAAAAAATACTTAAAATCTGGAAAGTTGCTTTTTCCTTTCTCTGCTGCTCTAGGAACTGAGAGCTGCAGCATGTAAGCCTGAGTCCTACACCGAGCAAAATTCTCCAATCGAATATATTGCTTTAGTAGACTCACTCTCCTCAATACTTGAATAAAATGCACATATCTGGAAAATGGTCAGCACTTTCTAGTTCATCTCCAGGATAAATAAATTATATATTACTAGAGGTTTTAAACTCTTAGGCAGTTACATTCTTAAATATTCCAACTTCAGCAAGTACCACTAATAACATAATGGGCAGGATTCACGATGGCTTGCACGGAGTCTAAGAGCCGTGTAAGATTCCATGCAGCCATCGCAATCCAGGAACAGCCCGAAATCCCGTGTAAGAGAAAGCTAAAACGACTCTTACACGGGCAGGGCGTGGATATGCTAATCACCCCACTTGCAGCCGAAAGGCATGCAAATGAGGTAGATTAAGCAATCCACAAAGCTGAATCCAGCCTGTGTAAGAGTCGTGTTAGTTGCAGAAATGTACTCAGTTGACAACCGAGTACGTTACTGCAAATAATACAACGGAGCCATGACAGCTCCAAATAAACTGTGCAAATGTTACAGACAGCATGCCAATGGCCAAATATGTGGCCATTGGCATGGTAAACCATGCAAACATGAAAAAAAAGATGTTTTTTTTTTTCGGAGATTGGCGATGTTTAAATGCAGCGCAGCCCCGCGCAAATGGGCTGCGCTATATAAAACTGAAAAATGAAGGTTTGAAACCCACAAATGTGGGTTTTATGTAATGCATGGATTTGCAATGCAGGGACTAGCAGACCAAAAACAACATAGCCACCGTCTAGTGGTTGCTAAGGGGGGAAGCTGAGTGTAAGACATGTAACTAAGCATTAGTAGGCAATCCTATGTAAATGAATGGTAGGATAGTGAATCACATTGTCACATAGCAAATGAGCATAGTCTGTGTAGTGTAAGAGTTAGATAAGGGGGAGTAACAGAGTAGGAGATATGTGACATCGCAGGGGGGAATGTCAGGAAGAAATCAAGCTCATTGGAGCAAAGTGGTATGTGAAACATATCAATCACACAGCAGAAAAAGAGGAGTGTCAACAGATAAGCATGGGAAAGTCAAGAAATGGAAGGTGTACACTGTAGCCAACACCAAAGTTTCTTGCTGTACGTGCATGCGCGCGTGTAAGGCAGAGTGCATGTGTGTAAGACAGAGTAAGCATGTGGGAGCCTGTTTAAAGATCTGTAAACCTGTTTGCGCTGGTGTGCGCTCGTTTTAACCTGAATAGGCAGATTCTAGTCCGTGTAAGCATGTGTGTGCACGTGGTAGCCACTGTGAGCATGTTTTCGCTGGTATGCGCGCTGCTCCCCCTGAGGAAACAGAGAGGAAAAGGAAGCAGAAGAAATAGTAGGAAACTAGCAGGGAATACCTGTAGAGGTAGCAGGTGAAAACAATTAGAAGCAGGCAATTACACAGGCAGAATACAAGCCCAGACCAGCACTTAAAACACTGCAGATATCATTGCAGTATGTTTCTCTCAAGAGACACTGCAAGACAGGAGTAAGCTAGTAGAAGTGAAAACTGAAAAAGCTGCACTCAGACCAAACATGCTAGGGGCTGCCATAGCTGTCATAAGGAGACATAGGAGACTTGCTGAGGGTGGTGACAATGGAAATGCTGCCAGACAATCCACAGTGAGGAGACGGAGAAGAGTGTACAGGCCCAGGGTCACCTACCAGGGGTTACATGAGCTGGAGATAGTGGAGTGCTATAGAGTGAACAGAGACCTCCTGCAGCAAATTGTTGAGCTGTGCAGGCCACACCTCACACACAGAACCAACAGAGGGGAACCCATCTCAGTGGAAACCAAGGTATGTGTTGGCCTAAGAATACTAGCAACAGGTACCTTCCAGAGACCAACTGGTGATATGATGGGGATATCACAGGCATCAGCCTCCAGGGTACTGCACCAGTTCCTGGATGCCATGTCAGCACATGTCGGTGATCATGTATATTTCCCCAATGCCCATGAGGTATTGGCCAGCAATATGCGTCTCTTCCAGCAAATAGCGGAATACCCTGAGGTAGTGGGTGCAATAGACTGCATGCACATATGCATCAAAGCACCAGCCGGTGAGCAGGGTAGGGCCTACATTAACCACAGGGGCTTCCCCTCCATCAACTGCCAGGTCTTGTGTGATGCCCAGGGCATAATAATGAATGTGTGTGCTGGCTGCCCTGGGAGCTACCATGATTCCCATATCTGGCATTTGACGCAGCTGTACCAGACATTTGACAATGGGGACATCCCACATGGACACCTAGTGGGGGATGCAGGTTATGCACTGGAGCCGTGGCTGATGACACCCATCAGAAATGCACACAAACATGAACAGGAACGCCATAATGAGGCACACGCACAAACACGTAATGTAATAGAGCGTGTGTTTGGGCTGCTCAAGTCACGGTTCTGGTGTGTGGACACATCTGGTGGAGCCTTGCAGTACTCACCAACTACATGTACCCAAATTGTCATGGTATGTGCTATACGACATAATATGATCCTGTGAAAACAGCTGCAGCAGGACCAGCATAGGGCCGGGACAAACAGCCCCCAACCATTGCCAAGGCCATCACAGGCAGAGCGTGACTCAGAGGAGGAACAACCTGAGCCTGCCCCAGTAGGCAGAAGGAGGCATGCCCAGTATGCCCTGGCCTTGGCAAAGAGGCAATGCATAGCACATACATTGGCTCAGTAGGAACCCTGGGAATGATACCCCTCTCTGACTCACTCATATAGTAACAGGGATGCCTAACATGACATAACCTGCTCTCAAACATGTAAAGGGAGTGTAGTATGTGCATCCGACAGAGGCAGCCTTGCAGCACCAGCTGAGGCACGATTGCCATGTGTTAAGCAATGTAACACCATCTAGTATATGCAAACATGAAGATCCAACCTAACATCTCACCCTCACCAAGCATGATGCCACACTAGGAAGACAACAAGATCAAGTACAATAAATGGCTGAGGTATTGCTGTTAGCAAGGGGGAACACATGGCTGACAGCCTGGGCTGACATGCCGAGCAAGACATGATGCCCCACCTGCTAGGGATGGCATGCACCCAGCACACCTGGCTGTGTAGATACTGGCAAAGGCTGCTGTTACCCCCACTGTGCCTCGAATAGGTAAGTCTGGAAACACAAACCCACCAACATAGGTAGCACAAGGGATAATAACCTTGACGTAATGCTACCCAATGCCAGAAGTCTAACCTGCAAGGTGCATGCAGACCAAACCCACCACAGCATGGAGAATGGTAATATGTGTTCTGTAACAGAAACCTGGGCAAGGCCCAGAAGAGCACCCTAATACTACCAGGTTATGCCTCATACCATGCTCTACAGCTCCAAAACATGGAACACATGACAATAGGAGTGTGGCTTCCAGTAATTATCAAGAATAACCACACCCCCAGGTTGGTACCACAGCAAGAAGCAGCATGGACTATCCACAGGCAAGTAACACTGTCTCAAACTGTGTACCTGTTTGAAGCCTGCTACAGACCCCACACACAAACCCAGGTACCCCAGCCAGCCTTCCTGAAGACACTTCAGAGTATGAATGTCCCAACAAATACCAAACAAGGCACACACAAAGTATGACATAGGTGGCAATCCATTATGTATGGAAGAAGTAATCATGGACCTAGGGACACAAGTGGACGGTAACCTGTCATGTGACACACACATTGCCAAGGTGGCCAGGAAGACCTGCTATATTGCCAGCCTTAATATGAAAGGATGCACATGTAGAGCTACAGAGGTCACTGTGCCCCCATACCCTTCCCTTATCAGGCCCATACGTGACAGCTATGCCCCAGTTCACATGTACCTTACCATACACATGCAGCAGTCAGAAAGACCCCAAATGTACCCCACCAACAGGATAAAGGGTCCAAACATTGGACATCTGCAGCCTGGCTGAAGAAACCACAGCCCAATTCAGAAGCATACTGCACAGTCAGAGGTGATGTATGCCTGATGTACAAGGCCATGTCCAATCCAGAATGAATGGGCATGCTCCACTGCAGAAACCCCAAATCCAGCAGACACACCACAGTGAGATATCTAAACCTCTACACATAGATTAATAGGATGTGCTGGAGGGACAGATCCATAACCCAGAAGCTCAGGACACTCTGGAACAGAATCCCAGTCCATGATAGGCTGAGCTCCACACACAAACTCAACAAGAGAAATCCGTTGAAGTGCATGGGAGATAGTAGGTGTACACTGGGGGCTATCCCTGTGTCACATCTAGGAAAGTAAACCCTACATGGGAATAATATGCACATTGCAAGGGGTGTTGAGACCCACACACAGTCTGTCCGTGCTCAAACAAGGCCAGGGAAGATAGCCTAGTATGAACCTATGAACCTATGATGATACAAATTGTGCAGGACACAAAGGATTATTACACAGCTGTCCTACCTGATGGTAGGAACCATGGTGATAATCCACAGATATGCTCTGCAGCACTCTAATATCACAAACAATACACCAAACCCACACACATTGCCAACATCCTACCTAACAGATTCTTTGCAAACTCCCCACCAGCACCTAACTGCCAAATATCTATCCCAGGAGAGTGCTGGCCCCCCCGACATTGCAGATGCTGAGGTAACAGCCAGCATCCACAAAGCACAGTACACAGCATCAATGGTACCAGATGGTGTCCTGGGTTGTGTCCAACAAGTACTGTAAGAAGAATGGAACAGCAAATAGCATTACTGTGCAGTATCAGTCCTACAACAGGATATGTACCCAAAGAGCGGTGTACAGCAACAGTGGTCCCACACCACAAAGGGGGTGTCTGAATGGATACTGCAAACTATCACCCCTCAACCCTGAATATCTAGGTTGGCAAAGTAATGGAGAGGATGATCATGGATCCCATGAATAACGAGATTGGGTACCTACAGACATTGGACCCTACCCAGTGGGGCTGTCATAGGGTGGATCCTGCCCCATACGCATGTCTGACTCATGTGAAACATGCACCAAGCCCAGTGATGTGGGGAATGTTGATCACACAGCCTATCTGGACCTTGCTAAACCCTTCCATACAATACCCTAGTTGGCTGTACAGATAAGCTCACCAGCCTAACTATAAACCCCTATGCAAGTAGATGGGTTGCAAACCAGCTCAAGGACAGAACTGACCTGGCAGACATGCTGTAGCCATGGCAGACTGCAAACCAGGTACAACTGGCATCCCACAAGGCATGGTCCTGGGACCCCTCTTGTATGCTATATATGTCACATAGGTACAGGCCAACATGGAAGGACTCTGTCTGAACAGGTTTGCAGAGGACTACAAACTGGCCACCATATCGGACCCTTCAGCTGACACAAGCAACCTACAAAAGGTACACATAGAAACACAGAAGTGGTGCCACAGCCATGTCAACAAGCTAAATGCAGAATAATGTATAGTCAACCCCTGTGGAAACACAGTACATGGCCAGAAATTACCACATAGGTGTTAACCCATTAAGTACATCAGGAGCAATAAGAGACCTGGGGACACAAGGTGATAGATATCCTGCATGTGACAACCATGTGTCTGTAGTGGTTACAGAAACATACCATATACCCACCTAATCATGAAGGTAAGCACAGCTTGGTTAGGGTAGGTCAATGTGCCTCTCCAGTCATCCATCAGCAGCCTCACAATTGTGTACAATGGCCCTTCAGGGATGTACCATAGCAGACACCTGCAGCAACTGGAAAGACCACACAAATACCCCACCAGGAGGAATGCAGAGCTGTAACAGATGCCATGCGTCGCCTGAGTAAAGAAACTGCAGCTCCACACAGTGCCATACTGCCTGGCTGGAGGTGAACTGTGCCTGATGTATAGAGCCATGACCAACCTGGTATCAATGGACATTTGGCACCATGTAAACACTGAATGCTGGTGACCTATGCAGCTGACAGGCCTGAACCCCAGCACAGACATAAATAGGACATGCTGTACTGATTGGTCCATAACCCAGAAGCTCACTCCACTCACGACTAAACTCCCACTACAGGATATCCAGGGAGTCCCTTAGTGACTGTCATCCAGAGGAATCATGATGACTGGATGGGAGATGGTAGGTGTAGCCTGGATATCACCTGTATGTCATGGGTAGACAGAGGCACAGCACACTAACCGTGACATATGTCATGGCAAACACCAGTAAATGTGTGTTGAAGGACAAACACTCTCTGACTAGCATTACAATTGGACTAGGGCACATGGCCATTGTTTGTCACTGTCCACACAAGTTGTGGAATACATTAACATTGTTGGACAAGCATGTACTAAGCTGTCCATATCTGAACAAAATGCAACATGGTCATATCTGCACAACTGGCCCTCAACCAGTCTGGTGTGCTCACTATAAACATTACAAGCAGTGATAGGACTGAAACCGATTATACTGTCCACCACAGTGAAAGTTTTGCACCAGTACACTATACAACAATACAACTGTTTGGTCGGCAGGAAAGGATGATGACAACTGTATGCAAACTATCCCATGGCGACCCTGCAGGCACAGCATAATGCCTGTTAGGTTCAGACACACAGCAGTTAGGCAGTAAGAACACAACCTGATGTCCAACACTCAACTGTACATGTAATATATAGATGGCGTCCACACACAAACAGAAATGTGGTGGTTTACAGATCCAAACATAAGGAACGGTCACACTGGGCATGCTCGCACAATTAGATAAATGAGATGTGGCAGTCAAGAAGCCATACAAACTGTGAACTGGGCATGCTCACACACTTAGGCCATGTCACAGTTCAGCAGTTGCACACACATATCTGGCATTTCTATGTGTTAACACAGGAACCTCCCACAATACAGACATCTGCCCAGTGCACACAGTGAAGTTACAACAGAGACATAAGTAAAGTACTGGATCCCACTCATATGCAAACATCTCCCACAGTACACATGTTGTTTATAGAGATAGGGAAGGCTATGGCAATAAAGACCCACAAACAGTATATGAGCAACAGATACTTGCATCTGACAGGTAAACATATGGCTGTAGAGTGCAATACCTGACTGTTGTCCCTAGGGAATACAGAAGGCTATCCACAGTACAGTAGGCCACTGTGCCTGTGCAAAGTTAATGCATAGATATGCTCTCCCCCTTACTGATGGATAGTAACAGATGTACATACCTCTTCATCCATAATGATGTCAGCACACTATACATATGTCAGGAGCAGGGATTATACCCAGTAATGTGAGTAGCGTGCTCCGCTACTGCGTCTGTAGTAAGTGTTAACATAGTTAGGTAGGGGTTTGAATCCTGCAAGTGCTCAGTGTGTGGGGGAGTAGTATGTGCAATTCCATGTGTATGAAAAATGTCCCTTTTGGCAACTATTACTAAACAAAACATGCTGCATATTCCACTGTCTAAACACTGATGATGTCAGCACCCTATAAGTACAGCAGGAGAAAGCAATCCTCTCAGTAATGCAAATAGCACGCTCTGCTAATGCGTCTCTCACTAGTGTCATAATGTAGTTAGGTAGGGGTTTGAATCCTGCAAGTGTTCGGTGACTGTGTGTGTGGGTGGGGGGGGGGGGGAGTAGTGTGTGCAATTCCACGTGTATGAGAAATGTCCCTTTTGGCAACTATTACTACACAAAACATGCTGCATATTCCACTGTCTAAACACTGATGATGTCAGCACCCTATAAGTACAGCAGGAGAAAACAATCCCCCAGTAATGCAAATAGCGTGCTCTGTTAATGCGTCTCTCACTAGTGTCATAACATAGTTAGATAGGGGTTTGAATCCTGCAAGTGCTCAGTGTGTGTGTGACTGTGTGTGGGGGAGTAGTGTGTGCAATTCCATGTGTATGAGAAATGTCCATTTTGGCAACTATTACTACACAAAACATGCTGCATATTCCACTGTCTAAACACTGATGATGTCAGCACCCTATAAGTACAGCAGGAGAAAGCAATCCCCCCCCCCAGTAATGCAAGTAGCACACTACGCTAATGCTTCTCTCAATAGTGTCATAACAGAATTAGGTAGGGGTTTGAATCCTGAAAGTGCCCAATGTGTGTGTGACTGTGTGTGGGGGAGTAGTGTGTGCAATTCTGTGTGTATGAGAAATGTCCCTTTTGGCAACTATTACTACACAACACATGCTGCATATTCCACTGTCTAAACACTGATGATGTCAGCACCCTATAAGTACAGCAGGAGAAAGCAATCCTCCCAGTAATGCAAATAGTACACTCTGCTACTGTGACTCTCACAAGTGATCTAACATAGTTAGGTAGGGGTTTGTATCCTACAAATACCATGTGTATTTTTGTCACACAGTTTGTCCATGTGTGTGGGGTGTTGTTCCCAATATTGCATGACATGCATTATATCAGTAATGTCAATGCACACATGATGTATGTGAGTGCCACCTACACATATGTACCTGTGAACTGCAAGAGTTCCCATGTCCGTAGCCTGCCTCATGTGAATACATGGAATATGCATCAGACAACTGTATGACTGTGGTGTTCTGTGCAGGGGCTGCATGTGGTATGTGACTATACCGTGTGGGTTGTAGATGGTGTCATCCCACCAGCGAAGGATACATGATTGGTCTGGAGCATATAGTCCACATGTTGGTGATGAACAGGTGCAGCATGTTGTCACCACTTGTGGGAGTGGTAACAAGTTGTTCCATAGCAATGCAGGGAATGAATGATAAGAAACCATCAAATAGAGTCTTGCAGCTAGAATAATGCTCACACTGTATGTTTGGGTAGTTGCAGTACAACCATATAATGGTGTGTGTAGAGACCGTCATACTCCCAGTGTTGTCAGGAAGGCCAAGTGGGTTTCCTGGGTATGGAAGTGTGGTGTGTGCCAGGCTATGAACCTGAAGGCTGTCTAACCCACTGTGTGTTGCACATGGAAAGGCTCTGATGCTTTGTGCAGTGCCACCAACCTGGGGGTGTGTGTATCTGAGGTGCCTTTGGATACATCCCCGTTGTTCTGTTTTGGTGCATGTGTAGGGGATGACAAGCATGGTATCAGGAATGACCTGGCACTGATGGTGTGCACCTGGGAGCCTTGCACCAGGAGTCTGTTACTGCATGGATATTGCTGTACCCCATGCTAAGGACAGTTTCCACTGTATGCATCTTGAGGTTTACACTGCTGCTGTTGAGTAGCACTGCTATTAGTGTCCCATCCCGTGTGATAACTGTGTAGGTGGCTATGTAATGTCAGCCTTGCATACAAAGGCACTATGTGTGTAGCAACAGCCTCTGTCAATATACAATGGCCCATGGGTGACAGGTGAAAGCTGTCCGAAGCAAAGCAATGTGGCATGTCCAGCATGTAATCCCACACTGACAGGCATTGGATCCCCTTTGGATGTCACTGAAAGATACGTTAAGTGCAGAAACCGATGATCCTGTCTACATATTGTGGCAGCATTCATGGTGAGGGTGAGATGCTACTCAAGGCCAGGGGCATACCAGCCTGTGCCACAAGCTCAGAGAGCCCCTCTATGTCC
Source organism: Protopterus annectens (assembly GCF_019279795.1). NCBI lineage: Eukaryota > Metazoa > Chordata > Ceratodontiformes > Protopteridae > Protopterus > Protopterus annectens. The sequence goes on from NC_056741.1 coordinate 155,044,354, forward strand.
CCTAACATGTAGTCCAGGGAGGTGTGTCAGAGGTCATTCACACTGGCACAGACAATGATTGAGTCATACTTCTACATGCCTTGGAGTGACCACTTTGCTTGTGTTATGTGGTGGATCATAGTGCCCGACGGGCAGCTCAGCATAACAGTCACCTTGTTCAGCCTGGGAGCAGGGCCACCATGTATGTGACAATAGAGGTACCTCATACAACCGTAGCAGGTGTGTTGTCTAGCCGTATGGCCTGTCACTGTTTGGCACACAGGCTTGTTGAGCTATGTGTTGCATATGCTCTGCTCTGGCGTAATGTTTGCTTGTGTGTCTGCTTTGCAGGTGTCAGCTGCTCAGGCAGGATGCTATTCTGAGAGCCCAATAATGTACCTGTGTGTTTCTGTGTTTGGATTGTGGTCGTGGCAGGTCTATGGGAGACTGGTACTGTATTCACTGTAGTATCCCACTCCACCTGACAGGGAATGTCAGTGCTGTGCAAACAGAGCTTAGCCCCCAGTTTGGCTATGTGGTTGCATCTCTCACATGTGTTGTACATGTATGGGAAGGTGAGAGGGGTGTCTGTGTACATGAGGCAGCTGTAACATTGCCACATGACTCACAGATTCACCAACTGGACCTGAGAGTAGATCGACAGGTGACCTTTGCACATGCTACCATAGCATTGTGACTCCCATACTAAGTAACGACACATAGCGCCATTGGGGAACAAGGTACTCAAGGTGACTATGTGAGGGTGTAGTGCTCCTGATTTGTTAGTGCTGGCATATATGAATGCTGTCTTGAGCAAATGTGAGGTAAGTCATATGCAATGTGTTACAGGCAAGCTACATGCAAACAGGACAAACAGTGACGTTCTGTCAAGTGACACATGGACATCAGTACAGTAAGCAACACAGATGTCACTAGGGATCCACAGAGGCACTGTATATCTGCACTGCAGGTGGAATCAGTGTTTCAGGAACATAACAGGCAAACATGCATACAAACAAAGCTACAGTCAGCAGGCCTGTATGTAGACTATGCTACAACAAACAAGGTGTACGACTTCCAGTATGTAACAGTGCATATATGCAGGCACTCTAAGCCAGTACCCAGACATTCCCAGGTCAGACTGGCTGGGTCCAGTTGCACCCCCCACAAGTGTATAGACCACGTACCTTCGTAATGTTGAATAACTGGCCTGATACCCAAGTGCTCATACCTGTGATAATACACATGTCAAATAACAGACACTGAGCCCTCACTCAGCAGTTCCAGACTTAGTATGATGTATGCTACCTGTCCTGGCACCACAGTATCCTTGACACGTATGGACACTGTCCCTCCTGTCATAGTTAGTTCTGTGTTTTGGTGCTGTTATGCATAGTATGAGGTGTGACCTTGTAGTGCTAGTGTGCTCTTGTGAGCCTTGAACCTGTTGCGTAGTACTGCACAGATATCAACATCCTGAAACATCTGCATTGCAGAGTCGTGTGTGGGCAGCATGCAACTCGCAGTTGACATGGCCATCACTGAGTATCAATATGTACATTGTTGTATCCCCTGTGCTACCTATGTTGGTGGCCATCCCTTCACAGCCTCACCACCAGTATGCAAAGATGTGCAGACAGAACACTGTGGTAATTACTATGGGTGTACAAAACAATACAATGACATTCATACTGTAACTGCATCAGGCATGCTGGTATATACCCACAATGCTATAATTACACTGTACTGTTGTCAACATCATACTATTATAATACGTCTATGTAGTCACCCTGTGCATCAGCACCATGTTAACCTGTTCCTGCACCGATTTTACAGATTGCAGGAGGTGGCAAAGTTTCATCATATGCACAGGGTGTGTACCTGGTATGCCTGAGTCTGCCACTGATACAACCAATTGACATGTCTGTGTGTGTGTGTGTGTGTGTGTGTGTGTGTGTGTGTGTGTGTGTGTGTGTGTGTTGGTGAGAGACAGCAGTACAAGATGGGGCAATGTTGATGCAGTGTGTGCGTGTATGCGGTAGCCCTGGGTGTTATCACTTTGCATGTGTGTATGAATGCACACAGTTCCACCTCATGGGTGCCATATACAGGTGTTTGTGGACAGCCACAGACTGTACCTGCCAGATCATACAGATCACTGTCTGTGGCCACGGACATGGTACCTGTCTGTGCCTGGCAGGGGTGGTACGAATCGTATCAGGTACCAAGCCAGACTGGGTACTGTCATCAGAAGCAGGTGTTTGTTGACTGGAGACAGGTCCCTGTTGGGACTGTCCAGCGCCACGTACACGTGGTCTCCTGGGGCAGTCCGATGACAGCACAGACCCAGCATTGCTGGGGCTGCTGCTGGCACTATGTGAGTGGCCACAGCCCTGTTGTCATCCCCGACAGCTGTTAGCTGCTGCTGTTGCTGGCATATGGCCACATCGATGCCTCAACCGTCCACCGTTGCCCTGGCTCATGGACATATAGTTGTGGAACAGATCTAATGTGTCTCCCCAATGTCTGTCAATGACCTCGGTGAAGTTGCGGATGGCAGCCACAACATCACGCATACTGTCACTCATGGCTGTGCGACATGCTCTCATGTCCCTCAGACCCTGTCAGGTGTGCCATTCCATATGTGACTGTGCCTGCATTACAGCCCAAAACATAGCTGGGGTTGAAAGACCTCTGTGGGCATGTCTGACAGGGGCGGTATGCCCACGGATGCTCCCACGGAAACCCATGGACGTCTGCCCATGTGGTACCATGTCAGGGCCCTGGCCATGGCTGCAGTGTGGGGATGCATGTGCCACCAGTACCACATTACCCTGGTCAATGCCCACTGTATTCTGTCCATCACCTAGGGACATCGGTGACAAAGGATGTATTGGCAGGATGACTGTGCGCATTGATGGGGTCGACAGCTGTTAGTGTCAATTGGCTGACCAATGAAGGACCCTGGCACACCTACCTGTGCCATTACACAGGTATCATCATTATTATCACTATCCACAGCAGCTGATTCAGGTTCCCTGCTGCATGACACCAGAGCAGCACCAGAACCTGTGGGAGTAAGACAGGAAACACAGTTTACAATGTGTACATAATGCCACCACTGATGCACACATATGCACATGCACACATGGGCACATGCACACATGCACACATGCACACATGGGCACATGCACACATGCACACATGCGCACATGCGCACATGGGCACATGCACACATGTACACATGGGCACATGCACACATGCACACATGCACACACCTCAGTATATGAGATATTAACCCACAGACACAAACACACCTGCAATCAAACACATAGCACTACTGCTTCAGCCTATTATTACTATTAGTATACAGAGTAGTGAAGGCAATGGTATTACACACTCACCAGCATGGATATGCTGCCTTGCTGTTACACCAGAGGGACCTGCGGAAAAGAGACATTTATCGTCAGTGGGCACAACTGTGCCATTGATACTGTGGGCATAATACAGTTCAGTAGTGCAACAGTTAGCTTCCACAGGTGTACTGCAGATAATGAGGTTATCACTAATGCACAATAATTACCAAGATTACAGCTACAAATCGAGGATACACCCCACACATGCATAACCTAACAGTGTACAGAATGGTCAACTATACACATGGCATGTTACCTGCACGCTCTGTGTCCTGTTGCTGTGTGGCTCCAGCCTCCATCATTACACATGTATGCTGTTGTTGTTGCTGCTGTGCTGGAGCCACAACACTCAGGAGTAGTCCCTCCAGTCTGGTGGTGGGGGGGTGTCTAGCCACCCCACCACCTGTGGCAAGCTGCTGCCTGTGGATATCCGACGCACGCTGACGGACATTTCTAATTAAATCACTGCAGTGGTGGCATACCTGCTCATATGTCCGGTTATGTGTGCCTATGTCATTTACCCGACAGACCAGGTCTTGCCACAGTGCAGCCCTTTCCTGCTGGTTCTGGCTGGTGCGGGAAAAGAGTACAGTGAAATCCCACATCAGGCTCTGGTGTATCTCCTCCTCCTCTGCAGTGGATTAGACTGGGTTCCGCTGGTGAACCATGGCCCTGAAAAGGAGAAGGGAAATATGTCAGCAATATCTGTCAGCAGACTATAGCACACATAATACACATAATACTTGACTGCAGTGATATAACTTAGGCACCATATATAGCATCTGTCTGTCTATTGGGGGATACACATGTACATGACCAGATATCAGTGCCCATCCGACAACTGTGCAACAGTACCTGGCACTCTCCATACAACAGACTAGTATACTGCAGCAGTCAACACACTGTTTCAGGTACAATACACAACCTCACACTGGGGGTTTGAATCAAGGTACTGTATGGGGAATATTATCAGCCCATGCACTGCACACAATGCATGTTACATATTTCACTGGTAATGCACACTACTCTTACTTGCCATAACCCTACCTACACCACAGTGACATACAGGGTAACACAGCACAACATATGGCAATGTAGTATGTGTTGATTGCAATACCCCACACACCTGTCTCTGGCCTCACACCAAGGACACACACTACCATGACAGACAGACAGTCATGGTGAGCAATCACACCAGTACACAACATGCACCCAGTCACTAGCACACTCATTCCACCTCACATATTCCATTTGCAATGTGTTCATGGGTGTGCATTGTGTCCTAGGTAGGTAGTGTGCTTTTGGCCCTGGGCCTACAGCAGCATACTGTTATGCTACCCTGCCCCTTGTGACACACGTGTTATGATCGTACCTGCTCCTTACAAACAGTTAAACAGGGTGACTCATATGGCATATTACCTATCAGCATAACATTCAGCAGGGGTATGCCTGACATCTACTCACGGGGAGCCTTGCTTCTTAATTCTTTGTGGCCTACTACAGGGTATGTTATATCTGTGGGTAGGGTCCCATACCTCCGCCATGTGCTCTATACTGCAGTGACAAGGATGACAGACATAGGTAATTTGTGTTGTGGATGTTGGAGGTGTTACCATGGTTGGTAGACAACTGTCATGGGTGTGACCGAACTATGTATATCCAGCAGTGGTAACCTCTATGTAGGTAGTCTGTGTGCGCTCTGTGGTGTTTGAGTGCATTGACACATTTAGTTGCATATGTCTGTGTCCTTCACCATATCTGTAGCTGTCATGGGAGGTACATACTGTGTAGGACATTGTGGGGTGTGGAGGGGTACAGTGACCTACATGTCCATAGCTGACACACCATGTCCGCTGACACATTCCATGTACAGGTATTACAGGACTAGTGTGCCACTGTGTATATCGATGTGGAGCCTATTGTATACTTGTTGACCCTGTTCCCCCCTGACACATGCAGTGGTGGGCAGGCATGTACATATGTGGTGGTTACTGGTGTCAGTGTTTTTGAATGGGGTATGGAACTCCAGTATCCACACTGGTGTTCACTCCATGCCTGTGACACCAGGCACCTGTAGCAAGACATCTGCACACATGTGCCTCACACAGTCTATATATGTATATATATATATATATATATATATATATATATATATATATATATATATATATGTATTGATAGCTTTATATCTGTATATGGATATATATCTGTTTGTATATATGTGTATATAATATGTATATATAGATGTAGATATATACATATAGATGTGGGGAGAGAGGGGGAGAGATTGAGAGAGAGACACAGGGTGAGTGTGAGTATGAGGGGGTGGGACAGAGAGTGAGAGATAGTCATGTACAGACATATTTGTTGTCAGTCAGATCTATCTGTATGTGTATAAGTCTCTACAGATATCTATATATGTATGTGTATATTACATATATCTGTACGTACATATTCTACCAATCTCGATGTCTGTGCAGTAAGTGAGAACCTGGTTCAAGGCTCCTGAGAGCACACTAGCGATACCAGGCTATACCCCGTATCATGCGTTTTGGCCCCAGGACTCGGGACAAAACAAAAAGGGAGGGGGTGTGTCCATATTCATGGAGGATACACACACCTCCAGGTTAGTGGCAACACATGAAGCATCACAGACCATCCAGGTGCAGATAACCATAGGCAAACCTGCTATACAACTGGTAGCATATTACAGACCACCATCCCAATCTCAGGGACCACAGTCAGCCTTCCTGTAGACATTGGAGGATATGAATGTCCCACCACACACCATCATATTGGGATACTGCGACTACCCTAACATACACTGGGTGCATTATTCTACCTCAAACACCCTAGCCCAAAGGTTCCCAGAATTCAATATGTCAATTGCAATGGAACAGCTAGTCACCTCTCCCACAACAGGAGATAATATACTAGACCTGATCATCACAAACATGGGGACAATGTGCTACACACTGGAAGTATACCCCTCACTAGTCACATCTGACCACAGACTAACCCCCCTGGATATACATATCCCACTTCCCCCACAACATAAAAGACTACAGTGGGAAACCTCTCACATGCTGACTTTACACGTCTTATAACTGAGTTGGTATCCTTAATGCCCACTGAGCCAGTGTAATCCACTTCCCACAATGTAGACACCTTCACATATGCTTCTACAGACATCTCCAAGAATGCATGGATCATGCAATCACAAATGAAACCATGACCCTCTCCACCAAGGGCAGGCGTCCTGTCTGGTGGACCCCAGCATTGAACAAATTGTATAACAACAGAAGGTAGCTACTGCACGGCAGAGCATACTTCCATAGAGCTACGGCATCTCTCATCAGCAGTAGTAGAAAGATAAGTTTTGTCATACAAACATGCAAGGCCAACAATGAGAGGGACATCGCTATGGTCACTACAGATAACCACAAGGCCTTCCTCTGCTATGTTACACACCTGGGTGGGAACCCTCAGTTGTGTTCACAGTTAGTTCACAGTGACATACGCTACACTGAACACACAGATAATGCCAACAGTCTGGCAGACAGGTTCAGTGCAGGTTTCTCCCCTCCCTCACCCACACATGTGGAATTACTTATCCCAGCTGACTGTAACCTCCCTGTCATATCAGATGTCCAGCTGGGAACCACCCTCAGCGGAGCTGTAAACACAGCATCAATGGGACCCAACGGTATTGCAGGTTGCATGCTACGTGAACTGCAAGAAGAGCTACACATGCACATTACATGCTTTTCGGCCATAGCCTTACTACAGCATATGTACCTGGACACTGGCATACAGCAACAGTAGTCCCACTCCACACAGGAGGCACCTCTACAGACCCTGGTAACTACCGCCCCATAAGCTTAACCAGCCTGGTCTGCAACACTATGGAAAGGATCATTATGGTACCCATACACAGAGACATTGGGGACTTAGACACTTGATCCCACCTGGTTTGGCTTTGTAGAGGGCAGATCCTGCCTTATGAACCTGGTTGACCTTTTCAAATCAGTCACTACAGCCATTGCTGAGGGAACAGCAGTCCATACAGCCTACCTGGAATTGCCTACAGCATTCGACACAATACCGCACTCTGCCGTCATAGACATGATCAACAGCTGACATGTAAATCCATATGTCACATGATGGGTTCCAAACCAGCTAACAGATAGAAACCCTATAGTCAACCTCACTGGTGCCATGTCAGACTCAGAGCCAGTCACATGTGATGTCCCACAGGGCTCTGTCCTGGGACTGCTCATGTTCGGCATATCATTCTCAGATGTGGAAGCAGACATGGGAGGGTTGTGGCTGACAATGTTCAATGATGACTGCATACTAGGTGCCATAGGCGATACACCTGTTGACACATACATCCTACTGACAGGCCTCACGGGCACCAACAACTAGTGCCGGAGTGATGGCCTGACACTGCATGCCACGTAATGTATACTCATACCCTTTTGGACGGACAAGATACCTACATATTATCACATAGACAATAACCCACTGAGTACAGACAAAGTAATCGGAGACCTGGTGACACTGTGCAATGCTGACCTCTCATTTGACACCCACATTGCCAAAGTGGTTGGATGGACTTCCCACCTTGCCCACCTTATCATGAAGGGATTCACATTCACATCAAAAGGGGTCATTGTACCCCTATACTCCTCCCTTATCAGGCCCATGACTGTGTACTATGCCCCATTTGGTATGTACCTCACCTGGCACTTGCAACAGCTAGGGGGACCCCATGAGTACATCACCAGGAGGATCAAGGGTCTGCAATAACTGTCATATGCTGCCAGACTAACGTAACTCATGCTCTATTCCATAGCATACTGCCTACGTAGGGGTGATCTGTGCCTGATGTAGTAGGCCATGTCCAATCTGGTAGTCATGGACATGTTCCACCTCATACAATCCAAATCCATCAGAAGCACGACAGCTACGGATTTAAACCTCAGCACACATATGAATAGGAGATACTGTAGGGACAGATCCATCACTAAGAGGCTTCCCATACTGTGGAACAGGATCCCAGTTCATGTTAGGCAGAGACCCTCACTGACACTCTTCATGTGCATTCTTGACAAGTGGATGGGAGATCATAGGTTTACAGCAGGGGTCTTCTCTGTGTCACTACTAGACAGAGGCACAGTAAACTACTGCTATTATGTAGGGGGGTCTTCACTGTGTCACTACTATACAGAGGCGCAAGTTTCTAAATCTATTCTATACACTGTCTGCAGATAGCCTAGTACTAAACTATTCCACTGTGAAACTATATCTGTCTATGTATTTCTACATCCCTCTCTATGTATACACATATGCATATTATATATATATATATATATATATATATACATACATATCTCGATATACATACGTATACACATGTTATATATATATACTCCTTTTTAGTTCCACATATGTATACACACAGTAACGTACTGCTGAACACCCATTACTGTACAACCTACTTGTACATTGCACTACAACCTACATTGCTATGTGTACATAGCTACCGTCACATACATATGTATGTGGAGCCTTCAGTGACAGTTTCAGTATGTCCCCGTCCCTATGCACATCATCATATACATAGATACAGACCAATAACACATCTGGAGGGTTCACAGTATGTAGAGTATTATAGTAGTACTTTACATTACCTGTGTTTGTTGCAGCTGTTTGTGTAGGCTTGCAGTTGCTTGGCCTGCTGTCAGCCTCTTTGCTTTGTTGTTTCAGGTTTTTTTTTTTCTCTTTCTTTCTTTCTTTTTTTTTTCTTTTTTTTTTTTCTCTCTCTCTCTCCCTCTCTCTCTCTACCTCCAGCAGGTGCAATGACAGTATTGCATGTGTGGACTGGGAGTACAGGATGCTTTTGTAGGTATCTGCACATGTCCATGTGATGGCCTCTGCACCAATTGTTAGCCAGCATTTACTAATTGCATGCAGCCTGTTGTGTAGTGATTGCAGTTCTCACTGTGATTACAGGCCTGTGCTATAAAAAGGTCTGTTAGGTAGGCGTAGCCCTTTCAGATTATCAGGGCGGGGACCATGCTGGTTTGCTGTGGACACTGTTCTGTGAGTGTAAGGGTTGGTATGTCTCTCATATTTCAGGCTGTGTTGTAGACACTGCACTGCATGTTGTTCTGTAAGCTGAGTATTCCTTCCTCCAGTGTCCTGTTCCCCGTGTGTATGTAAACTGACACCTACGACTAGTAATACTGTGTATATGGGTGTGTGTGCTTTCCTGTGGGGATTGTGGTGTAACTGGTATATAGCAGTGGCTCTTGCAATCTGTTGCTATGGCTTCAATATTTGGCCTTTACATTCACTCCTTGTATGCCTGCTAGGTGTCTTTCCTGTAATGTGTTGCTATGGCATTCCTATTTTCCATTTACATTCACAGCTTGTAATGCTTGCTAAATCTGTTTGGCCAGCAATTCCCTATGTGTTTGTTCTGGTAGGGTGTTACTGCATGCAGTATGGTCTGGCCATGGTGTGGGCCTTGACACTTACAGGGGTATTTGATCATGCTGCTGAGCAGGCCTCAGATACTCTATGGTTCATCTTTTATCAGCCTCATGGAATGGTACATAGCAGTGGATTACTCCAGTGACATATTCTGATACTCTGCAGTTGTGACTGTGGGTTATTTCAAGCATATGTGTTAGTGCACCATTTGTGCCGTGCAGGTGGTGCATACCTTCAGTCAGTCATAGTTACCATTGCATGTGTAGTTACACCTTTCTGCCTACTGTTAGTACATTTGACAGGGTGTCAGTGGGGCACAGTTGACATTTGTTTTCACATCAGGGACATCCCTGTAACGCAGTCACAGTTGCTATGTCTGAACTCTTAACTATTCAACTATGGCAGTGTTTATCCTGCTCTGAGTATGTGTGTGGCTTGCCAGATGCTACTGTGACATTATTACCTAGTAGCTACCAACTAGCATGACTGTTTCTCAGCACACAGTACTATTTTACAAATCCACTAGATTTGTCAGTAAATATACATGACATGCTTTGTGTACTAGACTTGCTATATTCCCTTTACATTAATTCCTACTATTTTATGATATATTTCTTTCAGCACAATGTTCTTGTATAGCACTCATGGCTTAGTGGTAAGTCATGCAGACTAGTGTTTCCAAGGTCCTGGGTTCGAGACTGAGGGAGGTATTTTATTTTGCTGCTGAGAAAACTACAGGCCTTGTCATTCAGAGTGACTAAGGCACTTTTAAGCAGTTGTAAGCAGGTTAGCGCTGGTTTGCGTGGAGGTCACGCATGCGCACTGCTGTTTAGCTTTACGCACACCCGCTTACTACTGCTTAAAAGTGCTTACTCTCGCGTACACCCGCGCTATTTTCTTTGAAAGAAAAGAAAATGGGGAGATAGGAAAGTGGTGAAAAAGGGGTCACAAAGAGGGTAGGACAGAAGGGAAACAAGCTCGGGTTTTGCAGGAGGGATGTAGGAAAGGCCCATAGCTGCCCATTTCTTCGTCAGCAACAGCTGTGCATATGTTTGTAATTTGGTGTGAAGTTTGAAACCTTCCACCCCTGAGAGAAGTGTGAGGACAACAATAATATTTGTTGTACAGCCAATTGTAATTGCCAGTTTACATGTCCAGCAGACATGTGTGCAAAATGGGCAGCTATGTATGGGGCATAATTTTTTTGTGGGTACAGAGTGCCCTTTTTTTTTTTTTTTTTTAGGTGAGAGTGGTATGTCAGGTACAGGAAGTCAGTATAGCTGGGGAGGTAGGTAGGGGAGGTTAACAGACAAGACAAACAAGATGCATACAGGGGTGGTGTATGACACATGTGGGGGGGTTACACAATTGACGGGGATGGATGTTTGGATATCTCGAGCCCATGAGCCCACAGATGGCAACAGTGGAACTGAGATCCCCACCCATGGGCAGTTGCCACTGTGCCTTCACTGCCCAGGATGGGGCTGTGCTGGGGGCTGTGTAGGCTGGGCAGCAGGCACGCCCGGGAGTTGTACCACCCGTGCCTCAAGCTGGCGTAGGGGCCCAGGCACAGCGTGCTGGATCTCCCTATGCACCACAGTCTGGACACTACTGAGGGTGAGTGAATGCTCTCCTCCAGCCACGCTTGCAGAGGGGGGATGAGCCCCATCCCCTGCAGCGCTTCCACCCACAGGTGGCACAGGGCCACCGGAGGAGGGTCCAGCCTGGGCACTACTGCCAGGTGTACTCGCCAGCTGAGGAGGGAGAGGTGGGTCCGCTGGAACCCGCCTTCCCTGTCGTCCTATGTTTTGCATTATGTTATGACAGTTTGGGTTAGTAACGTACAATACCATTCACAATTAGTTGTAACAGCATGCATTAGTATTCCCATTAACCAAATACCCATAAATTCAAGCAATTGAACAGCAAGCATAACACATGCATAATTTGAACAGCAATACACAATCCAACAACATGCAGGGTTGATTGATGGCAACAGGCCATCAGGTTTGGATGTATGAACAGGGCAGATGCATCAACGTACATGCAAATATGTATGAACCAACAGGACAAATGTCCAGGGATGTTGATTGTGAATGCACATACCCATTTCACGTGGAATGGATTATTTGTGGTTATAGGGTAGGGTGAAGAAATATTTAATTAACAACTTCAAATACCTATACATATGCTGTACATTTCTACTAGCTGCAGATATATACACACTACAGGTCTGCCTACAGTTTCCTATGTGATAACTACTTCAGGTTGGTGATAGGAATGTTACTGCTACATCAATATACATTTCATATTTATTCATACACATTCATATCTGGCTCTCTTCAGATACATCATCCTGCTACATTTGCTTTATATAGCTATAGACAACTGTGGATGTTTGGTATTTCAGACAACCATACTATCTGCATATTGCAGACTGAGAGCAACATATCCAGATTTTGGGACACACATTCCAGCTTCAGTACCTTTTTCAACACATGGTGCTGTTTGGTTCTGCCTTTCACATTCATTTCATTCTGTACTGACTGCAGTATACTTTATTCAGGAGTTATTACTACTTTATTGGTGGATTCATACCTCTTTCTCACACGCTCTCACTTGTTTTATTTTTACAATTCAGGATGGTACTTAATTCTAGGCTTTATTGACATGTTTTACCTTTAGTTATAACAATCCTTTCCAACAGTCTCACTTATGTCATGTTTCAGAATTTCAACAGGGATATATTTCACACGTGTTTTATCACTGTTCACCTACAAGCAGATATCCTCAACTTGTTAGACTGTAGCTCAGCTATAGGCACATCTGCCATTTTTTTTTACCTCACATTTCTTCAAAATACATGGCCCATTCCATTACATTTTACAGAAAATATAATTTTATATATGTACATATATGTCAGGGACTTGTTTCATGCTTATTTCACTAAAAATAAAAATTGATGTTGTGGGGGCTTGAACCATGACTGCCTCCTTTTCAGCCAACGTCTCTACCGCTACGCTATTGCTTCTTGGCTTACTTTGCATATTTAGTTCTTATATGCTTTTCCACTGACTGCTAACTGTGGCTAAGTGACGGGCACACCCGCGCAAACGAGCGCACTCACGGCCAAACATCTTTACAACTTATAAAAAAAATATAAGATGTTCATTTATACATTTTATGTTCATAGACTGCGGGGGCATGTGTTGTGTTATGTTTATTCACATTTACACGGACTCTGTTGTGGGGGTTTACTTTCGGGACTTTTACTCTTCTGAGGGCGTGTCCGTTTGCAGGGCTCGCCCTACGGACACGCCCCTACTGTCTTACATGGACCGTGTTGGCCTTAGGTGTGATTCAGCATGCCCTCATGCATATGCATGATATGCTGACGTCACACTGTTTAACTGCAGCCTCCGTGTAAGCCTTGTAACTCTTACATGGAGGCTTCGTGAATCCTGCCCAATGTTTCCTTTAACTCTTTGGAAGGTTGAAATTTTTGTTGAGGGTTAGTGTGCACCTTGATACTGCCTCAAAATCCTTGGAAATTTCCATGTTCTAGTAAAATAAAATTTTGAATTAGTTAGGATAGACAAAATAAGTGCCATCATGTCTCATTTTCTAAGATAATGACACAGCATACAGGAGGGATAAGAAGGCGATAGGAGATATGCCTTTTCCTTCCCCAGCAAACCCGATTATTCCCTGAGGAACTACAGAAAACCATACAATATGCTATGGAGACTGTGTACAGTAGTTGAACAGAAAGGTCTCTTAAATCTAATTTCCACACTGCAGGACATAAAATTCTCTCTCCATTCAGCCAAAAGCTTACTTTCTGTGCAATATTACAGGAGGACATTTTCCAATGTGTAGCTATCTTCAGTATCAATACGTGCTCCTTATGGCACATATGGCTCTTGTACCTTTAACAACACTTACTGATGACTACACAAAACTAAGTACAAGTTCCAACCCCTTTGCTATAATTTTCTTGTTGATTTATTAAACTATGTCTGTGAGGACAACTGGGAAATATTCCAATATCGGTATTTAGATTTATTTATTTATGTTTTAGGGTCATAGATTTGGTGAATAAGCTCAAGGCATGTTAGTTATCAAGTAGCTTGACTCTCTTAATCCAGTATTGGAACTTGTAGATGCCATGAAGACATCCAGTTCCTCCCCAAAGGTATGAATTCATGTACTGCATTTAACTGAGTTTATTTACTCTTGCATACTAGGAAATCTCTGAGTTATGAACATTTCACAGTACTGGTGATATTCATTTTTACAGATGCTGGAGCCTCTTGTATTTAGGTCACCAGAGTGAGTAATCAAAGCAACGGGTTTTAAATATTACGTTTTATTTAATGATCTGTACGTCAAGCATATGTCTCTTCTAAGAACATAATGAGACACTGGGAAGATATACAGAGTTATTGTAATCTTTCACTATCAGACAAGTCTTGAAGCCCTTCATTTCTCATTAGATCCAATGGACTGATATCTCACCTTACTGAGGACAAAGTGACCATATCAGATCTAATTTTGGCTACAATAGTAACGCAGGGAGAAAAAATGGATGGGGTTCTCTTTAATGTCATTACATTTGCTCCAGATATGTATGCTAGTGCATTAGTTATATCTGCTGGCTGTGTTGTAGTAATATTATTTTATTTTGGCAGATTTTATTCCTTCTGTTCCTTTTTTATTTCTGTTAGCCAAGTAATCCCTATTGGGAACTAACCCAATCTTCAGAGTGGAAAAGAACCTAATTTAAAGAACAAGCTAAATTAGCAAGAAAGCTGAATAAACTAGCATATACATTTGTACTTTGGCACTGGCATCAATCCCTTTTATCCCCATTTTGTACATGGGTTTGAGTGTTACATCAAAAGTGATTATTACCTACAGACAATGTTCATATAGCTATAAAACTTCATAAATAAGATATTTATAACTAATTATGTAATTCATAACAACACCAACATATTTATTATAGATGCAACAATCAGTGAAAGAGCTGTATAAGATTTTACACTATGTGCATTAAAAAAACACGTGAGTAGTAGTGAAATAAGAAAAGTTGTAATTTTGATAGGTACTAAGAGGTGTTGTCTTTTTTGAGAGTTTGCGGATATCTGTCCTTCAGATTAGCCATTAAGTTTACAGCATAGGTAAGAAATTGTAAATTAGTGATATAATCGCCAAACTGTTAAATTAGCATTGTGTCAAAAAAAATAATAACAATGATATAGTTTTTTTACCAAACTGTTAATTTAAGGGTTTGACAATTACATCACTAATTAAAAATTACTTAACTTTGCTAATCCAGCATTATTAGAGCTAATCCTCCCAAGAATATTAATGCCATAAACACTGTTTACTATATTTTGTCTTCCGCATTCAGGAGCGGTATTTAAAAGTTAATATTTTACTAAAGGCTTCAAAAAGCACTTTTATTTTCATACAAAGCATAAAGATGCATGCAAACATGTTTGTTAGAAAAATATGTATTAATGTGTGTGCTTAATGCTAATTAGAAACTAAATGAGTTAACACGTTTTTCATTCTATTTTATATACACTATTTTAAATACAGCTTAGTTTTATATGAGACTAAAAGATGCTTTTGAAACTGCAGTGTGCTTTCTGAAACTTGCAAGATGCCCTCTGACCTAGTAACTGCTAGAACAGCAAAATTCATGTTTATTCCTTTTGGAAATGTACTTGAGAAACAGGTGATTATCTGCTAGGTCAGGAAGCAATGAATGAACAATGGCATATTCTATAATATAATGATTTTTGAACAATTAGCTCTGTTTGTGGTATGAGAATATGCACAGCTGCAGAAGGAAGAGATAAAAACAAACAAAGAACTGTTGGAGAAATGAACTGCAATCTATACTTGCTTTGTGCTCAAATTAGCCATAGTGCCTTGAATGGTAACATTGCATATATCCAATATATATATATTGCATATAGCCAAGGCCACGTTGTTTTTCTTAGGAAGTTTCTCACAAAAATTGAGAGTACAAGCAGAAATTCACGAAAACAAGCGCTATGAAATGATGATGTTAAAACTTGCGATTTACTGCATCAGCTTGGTAGGCAATGTCTTATTAGAAAATGTATAAAAATGCTTGCATTTCCTGATTCTAGTTAGACAAACTCTGTATTAGCACGTTTTTGTCTCCTTGCTGCAAGATTAAAGTGTCTTAACCTGAACCTACCATGTATTGATCATTTTTAAAGTATATTTTTCCTTTGACAGATTGGTCCTTCGAGCCGGAAAATATTTCTCGCTCTAGCTCAGGTCAGATGGGCCTGGTGGCATGAAACCGTACGGGGAAGAAACCACATCGGTTCTTCTGCTTTGAAAGACCTCCGACTGAATTGTCGTTCAAAAGAGGCTGGCCATTGTTTCTGATCTGTGATTGGAGGATGAGTCAACGTTCCAGTAGGATCAAACACGGAGGCTCAGGTAAGGAGGAATTTACCTTTTTCTGTTTTAGATCAGGGACTTGTTACAGTATTTTTGTTTTTGTCAGGGAGATTTGAAAGTGCAGATCAGGGACAAAAAAGATTGCTGTCTTGTCATAGATCAGGGAAACAGAATAGGTAGGCAGTTATTCTAGATAAACTGTGAAGAAGTGTAAGTCTTGGTACCGTAATGTGATAAAAAGGGTTACATAACAAATTTCTAACTTAGCTAAGACAACATGGGAAATCAGTGCACAAAAAGTTCCCGAGATCCTCCCTTAACCGAAGACGCGAAATATATGCAATTACAGCGTGCCGACAATGTTAGGTATTATACAAAATGGGTTAATAAATACAAATTTGATGGTAATTTAGATAAACCTTCACTTATTAAACTTGTCAGACAACTTAAAACAGACACGAAAGGTCAGCTAAAAAAGCAATGTCAATTAGGAGTCCCTTAGGCACACAGGTGGCTTGAGGAAGCAAACCGCAGGGAACAAAAGAATAAAATTTCAAAAGCAATGTTTTTAGATAAAGAAGACAATAACTTGGTAATAGCAACAGCCCCACTGCCCCCTCCGCTTCCTTTACCAGAATATGAAGCGAGTGGACAAGCTGATCCACCTCCGCTATACCCAGCTGTTCCTGCAAAACCAAAACCGTTTGTCCGAGATCCTATCGAGACTAGGTCTAGAACACGCAACTTAAGAGGGGATATTGAAATGTATGAAATAAATAAAAATTCACAAGCTATGAGTGAAGAAGAGATATGTCCACTCATAGAAGTACCAAATCCACAGGCAGAACAGGACCCAACTCTTCTAGTATATAGACCGTGGACACTGGAAGACATCTGGAAAGCCACAGAGGGAATTCCCCATCCGAAAGTTAATTTTAGAAAATTCTTAGAAGACTTACAGGGCATGAGGTTAAGTTATCATTTGAATGGAGAGGAAGTAGAGAAAGTAGTCAGACAAATCGTGGGTCCAGATTGGCACATGATCAGTGGCAACTAGAATCCCCATGACGCAGAACTTAGGCCACTCCCACATAGTAACACAAAACTGGATAACATAGTGAAAGGTCTGACAGACCAAATCTCTGAGAAATGGAAGCCTAGGGCTGACTGAACTTGCATTAATCAATGCATACAACAAGAAGGTGAAACTGTTGATAGATATTATGCCAGATTATTAGAATGTTTAACAACCATTGTGGAATGCAGGTACCTGAAGACCAAACACATGATTCCCCATATGAGCAGCAGCTAAAGAATGCATTTTTGAAAGGCAGTATTGCACCCATTAGCAGCTTTATTACAAAGCACATGGTAGATCATCGTACAAGTAGATTACAGTCATTACTTGAATATGCAAGACATGCCAAAAGGCATTTTAATAGCAAAAAGAAAAGGAAAACTCAAATATTTGCAGTGGAAGATGGATCAGAAGTCTTTGTAGTGCAAACTGGGAAGAAGGGTAAGAAAAATGCCCAGGGAAACAAACAATCTGATAAACGATCAGAGGATTTTGAAGAGAGAAAGAAAAGGGGTGAATGTTTTAAATGCGGAAAAAAGGGACATTTAGCAAGGGATTGCAGGCAAAATAAAAAGGTAACCACGGAAGACAAGGAGGGTGAGGACTGACTATATGATAGTCAAGAATCACTGAAAAGGAATAACCAAGAAAAGACAAGTGCAAATGTGATAGAAGAGGTAGAGGATGTGATAGAAGAAATAAAGGATGTGCATGAAATCACAGATAATGAAGAAAATGAAATTTTGGACTTAGCATTATTGAGCCTAGAGCTCTACTTAGCAGACACAAAACCGGAAGTTACACTTCTGGTAGATGGGAGGGAAGTTAAATTCCTGTGTGACTCAGGGGCTTCATGGACCCTGATACATCCTTCCAAACTACCAGAAAATTCAGAATCACTTGATTACATATTAGTGAAAGCAGCTAACGGACAGCTGTATCAGGAGCCACTCTCCCACAACATAGCAATAACTGACCCTGTTTCAGGGATGACCCAGAAAAGCAAAATTGTTGTTTCTGCAAAATGCCCAGTGAATCTTTTGGGCAGAGATCTAATGCAGATTTTTGGCATAGCAGTAGTTCCAACTATGCAAGGTATGGAAGCACAGCAACAAATGGATACTTTTGTAATGCGACCAGAGGGTGAAACATTTTATTGGTACAGCCAGGACTTGGTTACGACTGGTCCAGGGGCTGAAACCGAAGAACTGATGAACATAGCCATCAGTAAATCCCCCTCCATTGACACTGATAAACAGCATTTGTTGCATTGCACTCTATATTACTGTAGCAAACCAGGACCTGATAAAGAATATGAGCCAGAACTGTTTAGAAACCATGCTAACAGATTAGTATTATGAAATTTGTAGTGGGGGACACAGAAGGGAACAGTGTAGTGAGCTGTTCATTGCCCCAGGAATTTCTAGCACTTTACAAATCTAAGCGATTACCACATGTGAGTTTGACTAAAGATAGAAATGTGAAGTGGGCAGACCTAGGAGAAAAAGTCACAAGGTGGGAAAAGCAGACAGAGTTAGAACTTTCTGAACAGGGAGTACAGAAGCAGAAGCTGAATTGGATAACACAGACACACCCAGCTGTACACTTGCAGGCAAGTGAGGACAGCTGAGTAGCACTCTTACTAGAGGAAAAGGAAAAATCCTTACGAGACATACCAGAGACTCTCTGGTCAACAGGAAAATCAGATGTAGGACTTATTCGTACAGCAGGACCAGTCACTATCACGCCAAAATCAGCATTTAGACCTCAAAAGAGACAGTATCCCTTGAGTAAGGATGCAGAAATATGAATCAAACCTATAATAGCAGCCTTACTTAAGGAAGGAGTATTGATAGAATCTCCTGATTCACCATGTAATACACCCTTATTTCCTGTTAGGAAAGCAAACGAAGAATGGCGTATGGTCCAAGATTTACAAGCTATAAATGATGCAGTTTTACCCAGGGCACCTACGGTACCAGATCCACACACCTTATTAAATGATTTAAAACCTCAAAAAAGTATTTTTCTGTGGTAGATATTATTAATGTGTTTTTCTCAATACCGATACACCCTGACAGTCAACATTGGTTTGCATTTACATTTCAGGGAAAAAGGTATATATATATACGCGACTACCACAGGGATATTGTGAGAGCCCAACAAAATTCGCACAAGAAATGGCAAGTAACCTGGTGGGATTTATCCCACTGAAAGGCAGCCAGATTTTACTTTATGTAGACGACATTCTGCTGGCAGCCCCCACCCAGCAAGAATGCAGAGAAGATACCATAGCATTATTACAATTTTTAGCCACTCAGGAACACAAGGTAAAGAAAAACAAACTGCAACTTTGGAAAAAACAGGTCAAATACCTGGGATATGTTAATATCCAAAGAAGGCAGAATATTAGATGAAGACAGAAAAACAGAAATATTACAAGCACCTAAACCAACTACCAAGAAGGAAATTATGTCCTTCCTAGGTACTACTAATTTTTGTCGGAGTTGGATTCCAAACTATAACTTGGAATCTGCTCCACTGACCAACTTGATATTCAAAAAGTCTATGGTGGCACAAGATTTATTACAGTGGACACCAGAAGCAGAATCAGATTTCTGCAAATTGAAAAAACTGATAACGTCTTCATTAGTTTTAGGATTACCGAACTATCATAAACGATTTTTCCAAATTGTAGATTGTAAGCCAGGTTATATGACATCAGTGTTAACACAGCAGCATGTGGACAAACAACGCCCCATAGCTTACTATTCATCACAGCTAGACCCAGTGGTGCGATCCCTGCCCCACTGTTTACAGGCAGTAGTTGCAGCTGCAATGGCAGTGCAGGCTTCAGCCTCAGTAGTATTATTCCACCCTCTCACATTGAGAGTGCCTCATGCAATTGCGATTATTTTACTGCAAGAAAAAGTAGCATATCTTTCTCCTGCTAGACATCTTTCCTGTATGACTATACTGTTGAGCCAACTTTATATGACAATTGAATGATGCACAACTTTGAATCCGTCAACCTTGCTCCCAACCCCTGCAGATGGCAAACCACACTGCTGCCTGCAGGAGATTGAGCAAAAGACACTACCTAGAAAAGATATCATGGATGTTCCCTTAGATGATGCCGAGGTGACATACTATGTGGATGGCTCGTGTAAAAGGGGTCCTACAGGACAGAATCTAGTGGGGTATGCAGTAGTTTCTGATATTGAGATTTTAGAAGCAAAGTCTTTACCACACAACTTATCTGCACAAGCAGCAGAATTGATTGCTTTGACAAGGCCATGTACCTTGGCAAAGGATAAACGAGTGAACATCTTTACTGACAGCCAGTATGCTTTTTCTACTGTACATGTTTTTGTGCAGCAGTGGAAGAATAGAGGAATGATAACATCTACTGGTAAACCAATTAATCATGCGCAATTTATTTTAGATTTGTTAGATTCTATTCAGTTACCTCAGAAAGTAGCTATTTGCAAATACGTAGTTCATACCAAGCAACAGGATAGGATTTCAAAAGGTAATGCGAGGGCTGATACAGCGCAAAACAAGCAGCTTCAGCTTCAGAAGTATTTCTTTTGAGTGAGGAATTACAACCATCTGAGATTTTAGACTTAGAAATGTTAAAAACAATGCAGACACTTACTACAAATGTATAAAAACAAAAATGGATAAAACGAGGAGCAATTCTTGAGAAAGGACTGTACATCTCCAAAGAGAGGAAACCGATTTTGCCATCTAACTTGTTTAGATATGCAGCTTTGTTGAGTCATGGGCAGTGCCATGTCTCAACAGGGGGGATGGTACAGTTAGTGAATCGAGTGTTTACAATGTATGAATTTACAAACTACACAAAAAAATTTTGTGCAGCATGCCATATTTGTAACAAGCATCATGCCCAAGGGGCATTGAAACCTAAGCAGGGGAGTTTCCCTACACCACCGTATCCGTTCCATACTATCTGTATGGATTTTATAGAGCTGAACAAATGCGAAAATAAGAAGTACTGCCTTGTCATTATAGATATGTTTTCCAAATGGGTGGAAGCTTTTCCAACTAAAAATCCAGATGCAGCTACTGTTGCAAAAGTCCTCGTTAAAGAAATTATTCCTAGATTTGGCATACAGGAAAAGATTTATAGTGACAATGGCACACACTTTGTAAATCAAACTATACAACTAAGCCGTTACTTTGGGATTTCTCTGAAAAACCATTGCGCATACTACCCCCAATCTGCAGGATTAGTAGAGAAGCACAATGGAGTTTTGAAAAACAAGCTTAGGAAATTTATTAGTGAGACACAAAAGAATTGGGTGCACTATCTACCTCTGGCACTGTTGAGTATGAGAACTGTTCCAAATGTAAAAGGGTTAACTCCTTTTGAAATTCTGTTTGTGAGGGCATATTATACACCTCAGTGGAAACTTCTCATGCCTGTAGACCAGGAGGCTGACAGTTCACTTGCAGAGTATATGAGGCAATTTTTGAATAACAAACTTTTGCAGTTAAATTCTGTTTCAGATAAAGAACAAACCAGACCATCAGAAGCAGCAATAGCCCCAGGCACGTAGGTCTGGGTGAAGGTTATGAAGAAAAAGAACTGGAGCTCTCTGAAGTGGGAAGGACCGTACCAGGCGCTACTATCAACACCCACTGCAGTCAAGATCGCAGAGCGAGCGTCCTGGATTCATCTGACACACTGTAAATTGATTAAGAACTTTGAACTGGACAAAAACCTTGTTACTGTTGTACAACGAGAACAAAATGACCAGGTATAGAGTAAACAGAGATGCAGAACAACCTCAGAAAATTTGCATGATTATTCTGATAACTATGCTAATAACAATGATCTTTTTGCTGTGGCCTTTCCTTTTCCCAGCCCCACGAGTTGAACTGAACAAACGCGATACATTACTCATAGACTGGCATCCAAACTTTAACACTTACCAAGCAATTAAATATGTGTATGCTGAGACTTTTAATGTATCGAACTGCTGGATTTGCACGGCTATAGCAACACCATACGGGGGATTATTAATGACTGCTGTCCCCCTAGGGGTCAATGAGACCTGGGAAAACTTGATTTTTGATACTACACCTGTGAAATCACAAGACAAAATAGTATTGTATCGACCTGTTACACAAACAGAGATTGTATGTTTCTACAAAAATGACACTGTTCAGGTGGGTTGGAGCAATTGCAATGTGACTGTTTCTTATAAATGTTATATTAAAGCCAGTAAGACTAAAACTATTTGTGATACAAACTATGATGCATATTTTGAGAGGATGCATAGAAGTGTTAATGAGATGCAACATAATCCTGTTCTTTTAAAGCAGCTTTCTATTATTGATAAAAAAATGTTTCATGCAGGGCAAGCTTATATCAATACTAAAGTAGAGAACTGTTATTTTGTTTGTGGGGAAAAAAGCATATAAATGGCTACCTGAGAATTGGTCCGGCAGTTGTTTTTAGGGTTACCTGGTTCCGGCCATATGACACACTGCAGCTTTGCCTCAGGGAAAATTTGAAACATCAGAGAGGTCAGCAGTAAACCTAGAAGTTCAATCAAGAGACCCGAGAATCCAGTGGGATGAATCGAAGCAGGGTGGAGAAACCATAACTCCATGAAAAACAAAGATAAACTGACACACATGGACTTGAGTGACACCATTATATCATGGGCAGGCATAGCCCTGCATATGGTGCAGTGAAATCGATTTGGGAGCTGAGAAAACTGTCTAAACTTCACGAAGTTATGAGCAATGCAACTTTTTCTGCTCTCGAATTAGTGACTCATGAACTGAATGCTATGAGAACTGCAGTGCTTCAGAACCGCATGGCTCCTGACTTCACCCTAGCGGTGAGGGGTGGTACATGTGCTTTAATCAAAGAAAAATGCTGTTCAGCTATTCCTGACAACCAGCATGAGATAAACGACCATCTTGAGGTGATCCAGCAAGTGTCGACCATGACCAAACCAGACCCAAACTCTCTGACTGACTTTTTCCAGAATTTGTTTGGGGGGTGGGGTTCCATCCTAATGAACATCCTGATTGCCATTTGTGTGGGATTACTCCTATTAGGAGCATGCATTTGTTGTGGTATTTCCTGCATGAAGAAGTTAATCAAAGATTTTATAGGCATGTCAGTTTCTGAGACTTTGTATCAAAGTACTGAAATTGAAGAGTTGTTGAAAAGTGAAACACTTTCATAAGTCTAAACTGAATGACTCTCTTAACTGCAAATCCTCAATGGAAGAGGTTAGGAGAAGAAGCAAACTGTTTATGCTTTTGAAAATAGAATTAAAAAATATTAACAGGGGGGAAATGTTAGAAAAATATGTATTAATGTGTGTGCTTAATGCTAATTAGAAACTACATGAGTTAACACATTTTTCATTCTATTTTATATACACTATTTTATATACAGCTTAGTTTTATATGAGACTAAAAGATGCTTTTGAAACTGCAGTGTGCTTTCTGAAACTTGCAAGATGCCCTCTGACCTAGTAACTGCTAGCACAGCAAAATTCATGTTTATGCCTTTTGGAAATGTACTTGAGAAACAGGTGATTATCTGCTAGGTCAGGAAGCAATGAATGAACAATGCCATATTCTATAATGTAATGATTTTTGAATAATTAGCTCTGTTCGTGGTATGAGAACATGCATAGCTGCAGAAGGAAGAGATAAAGACAAACAAAGAACTGTTGGAGAAATGAACTGCAATCTATACTTGCTTTGTGCTCAAATTAGCCATAGTACCTTGAATGATAACATTGCATATATCTAACCGGTGGTAGCCAAGGCCACGTTGTTTTTCTTAGGAAGTTTCTCACAAAAATTGATAGTACAAGCAGAAATTCACGAAAAGAACCGCTACGAAATGATGATGTTAAAACTTGTTATTTACTACGTCAGGTTGGTAGGCAATGTCTTATTAGAAAATGTATAAAAATGCTTGCATTTCCTGATTCTAGTTAGACAAACTCTGTATTAGCACATTTTTGTCTCCTTGCTGCAAGATTAAAGTGCCTTAACCTGAACCTACCGTGTATTGATAATTTTTAAAGTATATTTTTTCATTTGACAGCATTTTTGTTTCAAAAGAAAGGGGAGCACCTTTAAACATGATCTTTAATAATAATAATGTCCTAAAGTTGGGTTATATAGTTATTGAAGATTTATCCATCTCATTCTAGATATGGAGTTTGTCTTCAGTCTTCCACCAGAATAGCTCATTTTTTCCTTTAGTTTTTGTTCTCCTGAGCACCTTCATTCCTTCATCTTATCGCCATCACCAGCAAATAATGTCATAATACTGCTTTCTTAATAGCCCATAGAACAAGGTGCACAATTTCTTATGATATGGTCTAATGCAGTGCCTCATTTCATCTTTGTTCTTATTTCTGATTCTCTCTACAGTCACTTTAATAATGGATTACAGCACCACAATCATCTATTCTGGCCTTGGAACAATCAGAATTAGCCCTTAAATGTGAGTAACACCACTCCAGGGGCTAAAGCTTCATCCTCAAGACATTGGTATGAGATCATCCCCAGAACTATGAAAACAGAGAGCAGTGGGAGATACCACTGAGAAATGGAGATAAAACTACCCTTGATGGGTGCCTGGATAACAGTGTTTCTGAGTGATAGGAGGGGTAATTCAATAGGCATGGGGAGAAAAATGCACCCAACATTTAATAGTGAATAACACGGATCACACAGTATGAACATAAAGCTATTAATCATGCACGCACACACACACACACACACACACACACACACACACACACACACACACACACACACACACACACACGCACACATATAAATGAATCCATATCAGCAATGAGTACCTATTGTGAATTCTTTTCATAGATGCTAATTTATTTTGCCAACAGCATTGGTCTGATTATTCATTAATTATTCATCTTAAAGTAAGTCAAATATTCACTCCCCCTCACCACAGACAAGTGATCTCGCCAGCCATTTCTTGCATTGATGCAGGTCACCTCCCATTTCAAATGCCTCCTTGTCAGTAGAAACATTTTTAAATTAATAGAAAAAGTGTGCTTACAGCTTTTGAGCATCTTTCCAAGTAGCCTTTTGGGCTAAAATTGTGTTTCGCTGAAGGACAATTGCTAAATAAAGCCTTTTTACATTGTCTGCCTAATTGTAGCTGCTAAATAATTATCGGTAATATGCTTTTAACTCATTATCTTCCCAACATGATGGCCTTAATAATTTGGTCAGTTGTAACAAATCCTTTGGCCATGTCATCTCTCCAAAGTGACACATCCAGCCTTCTAAATTAAAAATGGAATGGAATCTGCTTTGGCCTGTAAGCATACCTCTTCAATAACTCTTGATAGTCGAGAGTTATGCTTATATGTTTTGACCAATTGATATATGGACATCTGTATATTTTAGCTAATGATTTATTTGTCTGCAGTGATTGCCAGTTTAGGAGTTCTAAAATTAGGTAAACATCATTGTTAGGTATGCAGTGATTTTTCAACCTACTTTATTTAATAAATATTTAAGGAGAAGCAATTTTTTCTCTCTGAGCCACTGTCATGTTTGAAAATCATGATCAAAATACATTAGTTTATACTTTATACATGCAGCTTTTAAAGCCACAATTTCGAACAGTATTTCATTCTTTTTAGCAAAGTTGTTAAAACAAAATCTGAAAAAGACAGGGTTTCTGCTCTAGGACCCCATATGCCCAATCTGTCCCATATGCTTTTGGGATATGTTTTGGTGTATGTGGCATTATTAAATGAACCAGTATATACTTTACAAACAGTAGCAGATTATAATAGGGGTAATTTGTATGGGTGTTGGAGCCCAGCCTAGCTGTGAATTAAAATAACTTGCCCTCTTATATGGTCATAGGTAGTCACTAGGCAAACAGTCAAGGAGACCATTGAGGAGCCCAGCCCAGTTTCCCAGTTACCCCAAACCATTACTTCATGACAAATTCTAAATTTAAAGTATGCATTACACTAATTAAAAATAGTGTACATGAGTATCTTGTTGCAAAAAAGTGCCAAACTAATATCTGTGCACTTTATCTTCTTTTGTCTTATTGTGTTATTTCTATGACCGTTAGTGTGTGTTTTATTAAGTCAGCAAAGTTAGTCGAGTATATAGATATGTCATACATGCATCCAAAGTAAAACTGCATGTCGAAAGCATAATATACATGTGAAGAGGAGTATTCAGTGAGTCATAACAGAATGGATTGTTTGTTCAAGATGGCTTTGTTACAGAGCAGTATAAAAATGTTTCATAATTAAGAAAGGTGGCCACATGCCAGTATTATTAACTACAACAGCATGCAAGTAAGTGTTTTGAGAACTAATAATGTAGGGCAGCATCACAATATTTCTTGAAACTTTGAATGTGATAAAAAAAAATCAATGACCCCTAAAGCTTTTTCTTCGATTCTGTATGGTAGATTTTAAGATGTGCATTAATGCTACATTGCATATTTATTGTGAGACAGAGACATTGTGTGTGTGTGTGTGTGTGTGTGTGTGTGTGTGTGTGTGTGTGTGTGTGTGTGTGTGTGTGTGTGTGTGTGTGTGTGTGTGTGTGTGTGTGTGTGTGTGTGTGTATGTGTGTGTGTGTGTGTGTGTGTGTGTGTGTGTGTGTGTGTGTGTACGCGTGCACTTGTGTCTTGTGCCACAAATTTGCCATTTTTTCATTTTGACAGATATGTGAAGGATAACAGCACACAGATTTAAGTAATTAATTCCAGAATATATTACTTGCAAAGTAATTAGTTTCTAATTGCATTGCTGAAAATCTTTAACAGATGTTCTTATCTTTGCTCAATGCACATCTAAAGTATTTAAATGTTTTATTACTTTTTTTAAGAACATGTTTACTGAGATCTTTCCCACATACAAAACACACTAAATAAAGAGAAACAGGCATTTTATATGGCATACAAAATGAGGCTTGATGAAAATAATTAAATTTGTGTGATATTTCTACAAGTACCGTGCACGTTTGCTTGTTTATATGGAAGCACACAGTCCTTATTCTCACCAAGGCATATCAGGATACTCATTGGCTCACTCATTGTAGTATGAAATTTAAAATACATAACAGAATGGTAACAAGTCAAGTCTGTCGCATCCAAATGCAAAAATCACACAGAAAATCTAATTAAAAACTAAAATGGCTCAGCAGATTGAATAAAACCTCAATCTGGCAAGAATTAATAGCTTATAATTAATTTCACATGATAAGATTAAATAGTGATCAGTGACACGAAACCGGATATTTGAGCATTTTGTAGCTCATGTCTGCTGCCAGGCATGCTCAAAAGTCAAATATGATTTTGAGTAAACAGCTGCAGTACCTTACCCAGACCCATTATTCACATCTGAGCAAGATAAGTGTGGCAGCAGAGGGGAAGTAGTGAGAGGGGAACTTTAGGGTTAGGGAGTGGATGAGGGATTTTAAGGTTTGGGAACAGGTTATTTTTAGGGAGTGGAAGGGGAGTTTTTGGGTTACAAAGCAAAAAGGGAAATCAGATTTAGGGTGGGGGGGTTGGAGTTTTAGTTTTAGGTTTTGGGAACAATCGGGAACTTTAGGGTTAGGGAGAAGCAGTGGAGTTTTAGGATAAGGGAACAGAGACTCAGGTTGGGAACTGATTGGGAGTTTTAGGGTTAAAGTTTGGAATCTGTTAAGCTTATGCAGTTTTTATGGTCCAATGTTGGTAGGGCTACAGAGAAATGGAAATGGGATAATGGCAGTTTGAGCACTTGCTTTTTCAAGCAAGTGGCCGAGAGCAAATGTGTCACAAGTTACTATCATGAAAGTACCTGTAGTAAACTCATATGATTCATGCAAATTAACTATTTTATACAGATGATCTATGTAAAGGCAATTTTAACTGGACTTTATTTGTGAAGCAATGTTTCTCAACTTGGTGATTTGCAGCACAGCTATACAAATGTTTGTTTTATAGGAAATACAACTGACATTTGAAAAAGAGAAAAGATAGCCAAAATAATAGTAAGATGAAGAAATGTCCGTAGCATATTATTATGTAATCATTGTACATATATGGGAAGTAGATAATATATATCAGGGAAGGGCACCAGATGTTCTATCTCCCAGTTATGGCTCTGATTTACAGGTACAATCCAACTCTTTGTATTACATTCAGTTTTCATTGTAGGCACTGTGGTGAATTCTGCTCACTGTTGTGGGAATAATAATGGCCTAAAGTACTTCTTTAATAAGTTGTAAATATGTAAGAAATAAAAAAAATGATATTTATTTTTATTGAATAAAGACTTTTGTCACTGGGCGTGAAATACTCCCCCCTCCCCTTAGACTCATATATAATAAATTATATTGCAAGAATGTATAGTTGTGTTGTATCTTTCCAGCTGGAGCCACAAATTAAGTGCATTTTGTTTCTATATTATTCTGTGAAATATGATACACTAGATCATATAGCTACAGATAAATAGTCTATTTCTAGTTGCTATCATTAGTCCTATATGGCCATTTTCATGGGCTGTGTTTGCCATTTATTTCACAAAAAATCTATAGTTTGTACTTTGCAAGCTGGTATACTTACAATGTATCTAAATATTCTTAGTAGAGTGTTCTTATGAAACAAAGTAATACTCTTTTCATGGAGAAAAAATATTTTCAAGCATTGTTGTAAGCTATAACAAAATATACACATTTTACTTGCTTTAAGAGGCATGCCTATATTTGAAATTCTGTCATCTACTTTCCCAAAAATATATTAGGCTATGTAAAATAAAGTGAAAGTTGGATTATTATCG
Source organism: Protopterus annectens (assembly GCF_019279795.1). Taxonomy (NCBI): domain Eukaryota; kingdom Metazoa; phylum Chordata; order Ceratodontiformes; family Protopteridae; genus Protopterus; species Protopterus annectens. The sequence goes on from NC_056741.1 coordinate 155,073,621, forward strand.
GCACTTGTCCTGAAAATTCCATAAGAATGTCTTCAATTTGTGGAGAAGAATTGTAATTTCAAATTAAGCCAGAATGACCTTTGCAAATTGACAGAGTACAACTTTTACAAGACAGTCATCTGAAAAGAAATCACAGCTCTCAGTTCTCTTCAGACAGAAATAATCTAAAACAAACATAAATATATAATGCTGGTGTGACTTCAGACCTAATAGGAATACATGTTCTGTATGAACATAATCTTTTCATTCTTTCTATATGCTGAGGCATAAAATGGCATTTATTAAATTAAAACTCAAGATGCAGCTTCTCTCTTGACATTTGAGTAGGAATGCAGTCCAGCAATAATGTACAGATAATTATAAGGACAATACTCCCTGCAAATTACATGAATACATGTAGAATCATTTTGGAGATATAGGTTTTTAAATAAGAGCAAAAACAGACATTCTGGAGGCAGAGCATCTGAATTTTTTCAATAGTTTAGGGTTACTTATCTATGGAAATTTTTGCAAGAATCAACATTCCTGCACAGTGTGGGTCTGTGGCAAGCAGAACAGATAAATCAGGCAATATAAGCAGTAATGTATAAGGCTAAAAGGTATTAGTTTGCTGGGGGAGGGGCTGCTCTTAAAACATTTGATTGTGGTATACCAGTTAGCATTGCTACCTCACAGTGCTTGGTTTTCCAGTTTAGTTCTCAGATAGGGAAACTTCTGTGGAGAGCAAATCCCACCTCCATATGGGTTTTTGCCTAGTCTTTCACTTTCCTTCTATATCTTAAAGGCATGTTAGAGACAAACTGACAATCCTGTCAACTGTATATGGTTGTGAATGTGTGCATGCATGTGTGTGCATGTATGTGTGTGTGTATATGTGTGCACGTGTATGTGTGGCATGTGTGTGTGTGTGTGTGTGTGTGTGTGTGTGTGTGTGTGTGTGTGTGTGTGTGCGTGCGTGCATGTGTGTGCATGCATGTGTTTTTGCATGCGTGTGTGTGTGCGTGTATGTGTGTGTGTGTGTGTGTGTCTGTGTGTGTGCACGTGTGTGTGTGTGCGCGCACGTGTGTGTGTGTGTGTGTGTGTGTGTGTGTGTGTGTGTGTGTGTGTGTGTGTGTGTGTGTGTGTGCATGCAGGCTCATGGAAGCAAGATCCCACTTCTTACCAAACTCAGAAACCAGTATATATATTGACCAAGCATGCTAGGACATCCCAGACAAGGCAGAAGCATAGACTCTGTGGTTTCATTCTATTTCTCACAGTAGTCCTAACAGTCCCACCGCATACTTTGTGTTATGAATTTGAAACTAGATATTTCTAAATTCAAAATGCAAAGTATAGGGGGGGGGGGGCTTGTTTTACCGTAATTACAATTGTTCACCGCTATGCGTTTTGAGTGCTATGCTTCCAAAAACCACACAGAAGCCAAGGTGTTTTACTAATGTTGTCTGTTAGTTCCTGGCTTCCCCTTTCCTGTAGCCATCTAAGTTTATGTCTATATGAATGGTGTACTCAAAGGTCATGCTGCAGATAAAGTATGTCTCACACTCAGACTTGGACTGGTATAAAGAAAGCAATAGATTTTGTTATTATTTGTATCACATTTCTGTAGAATTGTTGTTACAACTACAACTGACACTTCATACAGTTCATATCTCATATATGATTATTTTATTATATTCAATACTTTAAGAAAAAGCATAAAAATGCCCATTCATGTCACAGAATGCTCCACTGGATTCTGCCCCCCCCCCCCCAAGACTTTAGTGTCTTTCAGGATGTCTGTGTATATATTCTGGAATCAACAAGACATTTCTCAATACTAGTAAAACTGTGATTGTAACAAAAAATGTTTTGGCACATGTTACTGAAAGGGCTGAATGTAGCAGGATAGAGTAGTCTGCACATTGGCTATGAAAATGGAAAATTAGGTGAAAACCAGTAGAAAGTCCTGAAGGACACATCTGGTGAACAGAAGAGAGTTTTACTGTGAGAACTCCCTTCATGACATTAATATTTTTATAGAGAGGCAACTGTGGGGCCATGAGTAAGAGGAAAAGGACATCCCTAATATACTTAGTCTGTGAAGGAAGAAACAAATCCACTTTCCAAATTCAGACATTAGGCTATGAAACTAGACTCAAGCTGAGGTTGCGCAAAGTATTTATTTAAGGTCAGCACGGCAAAGTCACTATCCTAAGTGGGTGTAAATTAATACTTTAAGATAATAAACTATTAATTTTCATGTGGAATAGGAGATGAAGCCTTGTTTACAGGACCTTAGAACTTCAAATGTCAAAACAGCAATTGCATTTCAAAGCTAAATGATCAACTCCAAAAACTGCCATCTGTGTGTGTGGGAACTAATACAGCTTGTTTCCAGTTTTGGGAAATAACCTTTCCTGATGCATCTTTTCATAGAAAATTGTTATTGCCTTGCTTACTGAAGAAACAATAACTTGTTGAAGCAGTGATGAAATCTTGTCAGTGGGTGAGAGGCATGGTTTAAATGAAGAAAGATCATTGGTCATCTGGAGAAGCTGACTGAGTGGGCATATTTTTAAATAGGTATGAAGTATCATGGGGAAGAGAATTAATGTGGTCCAGCCATGATTTAATAATTACTGAATAAAAAAGTGCTTATTTTCATTGTCTAGACCAAAACTCTCATTTAAGGGATTTGGGGTGGCTGGTTTACTTGGACGCAAATGTTGCTTCAGACCACACCAGAACTGTTTGGGCTGATTTAAGATTCTTGAAAATGTAGAAAGCCGTTATTTTTGCCTCTTGCTAATGTAGACATAATTGAAATGCACAGTCCATTAATATATTGCAAGTAAGCGGAGATTTAGTAGTTCTATAATTCTAGCATTTTTATTTATTGTTAATTTTACTTTAAAGATGGTCATTTAGGCTCGCATGATATGAATTCTGTTTTTGCCACACTGCAGAATTGGGTTATAGCTCATGGATTGTATATCTACTTCCTTGAAATTATTTATTTTACTAGAATTTTAAACACTTACTTGAAAGACTATGGGCTGGATTTACAAAACCTCCGTGTAAGACTTAATATGTCTTACTCGGAGGCTGCAGTTGAACAGTATGATGTCAGCATTCCATGAATATTCATGAGGGCAGGCTGACTCATCTGTAACTCTTACACGGACTGAGTAGGCAAGCAGGGGGCGTGTCCGACTGCTGAGCAGTCTAAAAGTCCAAGCCCCTGCAAGGTTTTAAAAAGCATAATGTCAACAGACAAGAGCGAGCCCGCTCAAATGTACTTGCACCCAACACCACTCCCTGACACTGCAACCCCCCATCAGAGTTATAAAATGGAAAAAAATATTATTTTTTTTAAATCCACAATATAGCTGCCCGTATTTGCGCTTGTTTGCACGGTTGTACCCATTGCTTAACCACAGTAAGCAAGTGTGACATTGAAGAGCATATAAGAACTACTTATGCAAATTAATCCAAATAGCAATAGCGTAATGGTAGAGTGTATGCACAAAGAGAAGGCATTTACGGTTCGAGTCCCACCACTCCCCTTCTTATTTATGTTTTAAATCAGAATTTGAAATAATACCAGACAAATATGATGAACATTTTATTAAAAGCAGTGACATGGTCAATGTATCAGCGAACAAAATATATATTTTTAAAAGACCCAGACCTCAACAGTCAGTTACTGGCTGGCATGCATAAGTAAATCTGGCACACGAGTAGCATGCGAATATGTTCCCCAGAAATGTAAGTGTGCTTCAATAAATGCAGGGTTCTGTACAATTAGAAGTGAAAATGTCATGTGAAAACATCCAGATATGTAGATAAAGAAATATAAATGCAACCATGAAATATGTACCAGTAACATCTGCATCCTGGACAGTTAGTATGTGAGATATAGGTCAAGTATAGATTGAACTAGCCAAACCCATTACACAACCTAATGCATGGTGGCAAGTGTAATAATACATGTAGGGAATATACACCTGCAGTCACTAGGAATGTAGTGTAGAGTAAAAGTGTTTATAAGATGTTAATGGAGGTTTTTTCTACACCCTACTGTTTGTGCATAAACCATGCAATTCTGCACCTCAATAGGTATGTGTAATCTTAAATATTTGTCGGGATATATGTCCTATTGTTCCATAAATATTTGCACTCATGTTGATGCATGTGCCCTGTTCAAACACCATGTTCATGGTGGCCTGTTGCTACCAATCATTCCTGCATGTGGTTGGAATAACCACTGTTGTTCAATATATGCATGTGTTATGTTTGCTGTTCAACTGTTGGAACTGTGGTGTGTTGGGTTAATGGGAATATTACTGCATGCTGTTACAACTAATCTGGAATGCTGTTGTTTATGTTGTAATGAAACACACCGAATCACAGAACATATGCGAAGGCCGGTCCCAGCAGACCCACTTGTCCCTCCTTAGTTGGCGAGTACACCTAGCACCAGTGGCTCTGGTGCCCAGCCTGGACACCCCTCCTCCATTGGTTCTGTGCCACCTTCAGGTGGAAGCGCTGCAGGGGATGGGGGTCATCCCCCCGTGCAAGCGTGGGCAGAGAAGGGCCACCCGTCACCCTTCGAAGGGTCTGGGCTATGGTACGTAGGGAGATCCAGCGTTCAGTCGCTGATCCCCTACGCCAGCTTGAGGCGAGAGTGGGGCATCTCATGGGTGAGCCTGCCTGTCCTACTCAGCCCCCAGCACAGCCACCCCCGGGACTGTGAAGGTGCAGTGGTGACTGCCCATGGGTGAGGATCTCAGTTCCACTGTTACCATCTGTGGGCTCATGGGCTTGCGATTTCCAAACAACCTTCCCCATCAATTGTGTTCACCCACCCCATGTGTCAAATTCCGCCCCTGTATGCATCTTGTTTGTCTTGTCTGTTTACCTCCCGAACCTACCTCCCCAAATATACCTATTTCCCCTACCTCACTTACCACTCTCACCTGAAAAAAAAAAGGGCAATCTGTACCCGAAAAAAATTACACCCCATACATAGCTTTCCATTTTGCACACATGTCCATAGGACATGTACACAGATAATTCTAATTGGCAGTGCAACAAACTATGTTGTTCTCACCCCTCTCTCAGGGGTGGAAGGTCTCAAAACCCACTCCAAATTTTCAACATATGCACAGCTGTTGCTGTTAAAGAAATGGGCAGCTATGGGCCTTCCCTACACCCTTCCTGCACATCCTGAGCTTGTTTTCCTACTGTCTGTACCTCTCTGTGCCCCCTTTTTTCACCACTTTCCTATCACCCCATTTTCTTTTCTTTAAAAGAAATTAGCATGGGGGTTTGCAGGAGTAAGCACTTTTAAGCAGTAGTTAGTGGGGGTGCGCGAGTGTGAGTTTGTATGCGCTTAGCTAAGCATTGCTAAGCATCACGCAAACCCAAGCCAACCCGCTTACAACTGCTTAAAAGTGCCTTAGTCACTCTGTATGACAAGGCCCTTGTATTGCTCAGCAGCAAAATAAAAATACCCTTCTCAGTCTCGAACCCGGGACCTTGGACTCACCAGTCTGCATGAAGTACCACTAAAAAACAGCAGACATACAATAACTTAGTGCTGAAAGCAATTTATCATGCATTAACATGAGTGAATGTAAAGGGAAAATAGGAATGGCATAACACAAATCTTGTTCTGTGGGCCTTAACCAGCAGGTGTTGTTGAATTGCATGAAATGACTGTGAAAAGAGAATCAGCCATGCTAGTAGGTAATAAGGTCACAGTAGCAGCTTACAAACCCCACACAGTATCAGAGCAGGATACACACTGGCATATTAGCATAGGTCACAGGCCAGACCTCCCAACAGTGACTGCTCTACAGTGATGACCCTGATTAGTGAACAAAAGTTAGCTGTGCCCGTCTGACTCCCTGTGAAATGTACTAACATTAGGCAGAAAGGTGTTGAATCTCACTTAATAACAAATGTCAATAAGTGAGAGTAGACACCGCTTGCACATCAGAAAAGGTGTAGTAATAGAAATGGTCTGAATCACCCAAAGTCTGAACTGAAAAATGTCAGAACTATATCACAGTTGTATCCCAGTTATATGTACCTTTCCCTGAGGCTGTTCAAATATATACGTGAGAGTATCTGAGGCCTGCAAGAGTCAGAAACACACAGGCATATCAGCTTGTCTGCTGTTACACACTCTGCAAATAGCTGTAGAATGAATCCCACAAGCATGCCCTTATGTAGAAGTACAACACAGAAAAAGCAAAAGATGTAGCCATGTACTGCTAGCAACCACCTGTGACAATGCCATTGTTCAGGTGCTGAAAAGACTGCTGTGGTGCACAGTCAAAGAATACTAGGCTGACCTCTGTCTACCATCTGGATATGTCCACAGGTGGGAGCTACTCAGACAGACTACAAGCCTTCATAGACTTACAGGTACACAGCAACTCTGCATGTTCCACAAGATAAACATCACGATAATAAATAATGCACACTGCAGTTCTGCACCCCTGCCCAAAGGTACAATATACCCATGTAGTCAGGCACAACCAAGGGTGTAGGTAGGCATACACAGTACAGAAATATGTCCAGTTGTCCTGAGCAGACTGTGCTACTGCCAACACAAACCACAAACTGTTCATATGTGAGTAACGTACTAATGACAGTATAGCAGTTCACAAACAGTGCATGTGCCTGGTATTCATAATTGGTAGTACAACATACTTAGATGTCCTCACCACTCTCTCAGGGGTGGAAGGTTTCAAATATCCCACCTAATGTATTGCATATGCACAGCTGTTGCTGGTAAAGAAATGGGCAGCTATGGACCTTCTCCACACCAGTGTACATCCCAAGCTAGTTTCCCTACTGTCTTCCCCTCTTTGAGCATCCTATTGCTAAGCATCGCTCAAACCCGAGCCAACTCGCTTACAACTGCTTAAAAGTGCCTTTGTCACTCTGTATGACAAGGCCCTTGTATTGCTCAGCAGCAAAATAAAATACCCTTGTCAGTCTCAAACCCCACACCTTGGACTCACCAGTCTGCATGATGTACCACTAAGCCACAGCAAATACGCAATAACTTGGTGCTGAATGAAATATAACATGCATTACAAGGAGTGCATGTAAAAGGAAAATAGGAAAGCCATAGGAATACATTGCAATAAAGAAATATAACATGCATTACAAGGACTGAATGTAAAGAGAAAATAGGAAAGCCATAGGAATACATTGCAATAACTACTGTTGTATGCCAGTTAATTTCCTAATTCAAAAAGAAAGTACATACTCCCATGTATCCAGTGTTAGCATTAGGAGGTGTGAGTAAACTTACACACTGAGAAGAGTGTACTGGAAGAAGCAACAGTCAGGTTTCAGTACAACATGTATTTCACTGGCTACAACCCAGCTTCAGCTATGAGACATATACCAACCTTCTGACTGACACAACAGTGTCCACAGCAAACAAGCATGGTCCCCACCTTGCAAAACTGAAAGGCCTATGCTTACCTAACCTATCATTATATAGCAGTGTCCTGAAATCACAGTGAGAATTACAATTACCACACAGCAGGCTGCATGCAATTACTGAATGGTGGGCACCAAATGGTGCAGAGACCATCACATGCACATGTGCAGATACCTACAAAAGCAGCCTGTACTTGCTGTCCACACATGCAATAATATCATTGCAGCAACTGGAGAGAGAGAGAGAGAGAGAGAGAGACAGACAGACAGACTAACAAACAAACAAACAAACAAACAAATAAACAGAGGCAGTTGGAGACCAACCCAATAAATAACAACAAACAGAGGCAGTTGGAGAGACCAACCCAAAAAAAAAACAGAGGCAGTTGGAGACACCAACCAACCAAAATAAAAAATAAAACAGAGGCAGTGGAAGACACCAACCTAAACAAATAAAAAAAAAAAAACATCAACAGGTACAACAGACTGAGATGAGAAATACAAAGGTAAGGTATATAACACAGATGTATTTGCTGCCATCTGAATGATGTGTCTGAAGGGTACTCTACATTCTGTGAACACTCCTTATGTGGTAGCAGTCCGTATCTATATGTATATGCAGATGTGCATAGGGCAAGGGACATACTGCAACTGTTAGTGAAGGCTGGACATATATATGTATTTGAAGGTTGCTATGTGCACATATCTATGTAGGTTGTAGTGTGTGGCATTGAAAACAGCAAGCAGTGCAGGTATATGTCATGTGGTGGTTAAATACTGTGGGACTGAGTTACAGCCAGTGAGGTCTGCTACGGCTATACAGCCTGAGGACAGTGAAATGCATTGTGCACAACACTGTGCAATATTATTACATAACTGTATGCCTCACAACTGTTCCATAATTGATAGTCCGACCATGAAAGGTGGGCAGTATATATGCATATATGTGCATGTATATGTACAGCAGTGGCTGTTTACAAGTATGTGTGTGTATATATATATATATATATATATATATATATATATATATATATATATATATATATATGTGTGTGTGTATATACATATGTATATATATATATACATATATACATATATAGATATATATAGATATAAAGATATGTAGATATATAGATATATACATATATAGATATATATAGATATATAGATATATACATATATAGATATATAAAGAGATATATAGATATATACAGATATATATGGATATCTATGGATATATATAGATATGTATATATATATATATATATATATGTATATAGATATATATAGATATGTATATATAGAGTGATATATAAATATATATATGTATATAAATATTTATATATATATATATATATATATATATATATAGGGAGAGAGAGAGAGAGAGAGGGAGACACAGGGTCAGACATATTGCAACAGGTGCCTGGTGACCAAGGCATGGACTGAACACCAGTGTTGATACTGCAGTGCTATACCCCATTCAAAATACTTTACCCACTAACTACCAGATAGGTGGTTGCCTGACTAACACTGAAGGTGTCAGAAGGGAACATGGGACACAGGTGGACAGTAGCCTCACCTTTGATATTCACAGTGCCACACTAGTCTTGTAATCTGTCTATGTGGTACGTGTAATCACAAACGATGTGTCATGTATGGAAATATAGGTCAGTGTTCCCCTGTACTCATCACAATGCCCCATGTGGTATGTACCTCACATGACAACTACAGCAAGTGGAAAGGCCACAGACATACCTCACAAAGGGTAATACTGCCCTGAAACACATACCCTATGCAGACTGACTCACATAACCACAGCTACAGTGCGCTGTATACCGGCCAACCAGAGGTTAGCTCTGCCAAACATACAGAGGTATGCCACACCCATAGCAGTCAGACAACCACCATGTCAACACCTCACAATCCCACTGGGCTACACGGCCTAGGTCCATAGTCCCGACAACCTCACTAAACAGCACATGCTGGAGGGATAGGCTCCTATTGGCAAATATGCCATACTCTGGAGTAAACCACCCAGCATGAACAAACAAGGCTCCTCAGTAGCAGATGTCAGACATACCCCTGATGATTGTCTGGGGGATAGGTAACACGCCCTGGGAATCACCTCTGTGTATCCGGTTTACAGGAGGAAGTGAAATCTAATTACATGTGTGTCACAGGCCAGGGTAGCATATGGCTAGGCTGCTCTAGGCCCCAGGGACGATAGCATATTACCTACTTATAACACAATGCACACAGACATGTACACAGTGCAATACCTGCTATGTGAGGTGGAAAGAGTGTGACAGTGAATGTGTGCAAGATCTGTGATGGTGTGATAGCTAAGTGTGAGGTTGTTTCTGTCATGGTCGTTTGTGTCCTAAGTGTGAGGCCAGAGAAAGATGTGTCAGTTATTGGGATGCAGACATAGTAGGATGGTATATATTGTGATGTAGTTCCTTGTGTATGACTGTGGTGTCCCATCATAGGCTGAAGCAATACATGTATGCTCAGTAAGTGGTACTGCTGGTGAATTCAGCCGACATTTGAACTGTTGTACCACCTGAAGCTGTAGGCCTAGACAGCACAGTATGGTGTATGTTCACATTCCCTGGTAACACTGTCTTGTGTGTTTCCTGTAGTCTGCACAGATTACATTCCTCAGGCATAGGTATCTGTAAGTAGGGACACACAGTACTGTAAGGTACATAGCAAATGCTCATCTGTGTTAGCATACATTTGTGTGTTGTATGAATGTCTGATGTGTGTGTAATGATGCCTGTACCATGTCCGCAATCACATGTGTGATGCAGGATTTGCGTGTGTATCTAGCAACATGTATACTCTGTTACAGCAGTATGCCAGCTATATTAACAACTGTGCACATATGTTAGGTAGGGGTATGGCATCAACGACTAGGGTGGGTTACTGGTTATACTGTAACTGTACTTTACATTCATTGCAATGGATGACATATTTCTGCATGCATTACCTTGATATGTACCCCCCTGGCAAGGCTGTGCATTGGATCCCAAACAATGAGCTGAGTACTGGTGTATACTGGTGTGTCATATAGAGTGTGGCAGGCACTGTCAGCCAATTGTGGGCTGAGCACTGATATGTGGTATTGAATGTGTGTATCCTCTGACAGACGAACAGATGCTATATATGGCAGTTAACTGATATCTGTACTGTATAATGTTAAGTGTGCCACATGACTTGCACACACATATCGTTTACTTGTCTTCCAGGCTTATGGCTCATCACAGGAACCCCTGCTACACAGCTGCAGAGGAACAGGAAATCCACCACAGCCTGGTTCAGAACTATACCCTGCTGTTTTCAAGGGCCAGACAGCACCAGCAGGAGCATACTGCACTGTGGCAAGTACTTGTTCATTGGGTAAATTACATAGGCATACATAACCGGACATATGAGCAGGTACACCATCACTGCAGTGATTTAATTATACATGTCCGGTGGCGTGCATCTGATATCCACAGACAACAGCTTGCCACAGGTGGTGGGGTGGCCATACATCCCCCCCCTCACCAGAGTGGAGGAACTGCTGCTAAGTGTGGTGGCTCCTGGCCAACAGCAACAACAACATCACACATGTGTCGTCATGGAGGCCGGAGCCACCCAGCATGGTGCCATGGAGCGTGCTGGTAACATGCCCTAGCTGTAGACTACTGTTACCTGTATTTATGCATGTGTGAGATGTGTACTGTGTTTAGCAGTTGTGCTGTCTATTGTGTGCAATACTGATAATTTGAATAGTATCTGTACACCTATGCCTGTTGTTCTACTGCAGTTTAGCACACTCACAGTAGCAATGCCACAGTTGTAGCCACTGACAAATTGTGTCATATTCTTGCAGGTCCCTCTGGTGTGACAGCAGGGCAGACGCTACATGCTGGTGAGTGTGTTAACACTTTAAACTTGGTATTGAACTGTGCATGTCATAGGTGAGGTGTAGGCCATGTACACATAACACACCTATGCATAATGCATGCTGTGCATGTTTGCTGTGAGATGTTAAACATCTCAGCAATGTCAGTAGCTGCCTCAATCACATGTAATGCACAGAGCATCAGACACAAATGTGGCAACACTGTGCTGCACATTGGATAGGCATAGTTGACACACATGTACACAACATAACACGTTTGTCATACGCAGTACACCTCAACATGCTACACATAGTGTAACCAGACACCCGCTGCCAGGTCACACTTCAGTATCCCACATGTCATCCACACACCACATATACTATACCTGAGGGGTAGGGGCCTAGCATGGGGCTGTGCAACACACCTCAACACATAACACAGTCATGTTAGGTAATGCTCCCTATTGGACACCTCACACACCCTTGTACAACGTGGCTGTGTAATTGTGAACTTAGCCACGGCACTGCGGTTCAGGTACAGTATGCTAGGCGGTGGTCTAGCACACTTTAGTGGCCTTGAGTGACCACATGATGCATGATGATGATGGCTAATGGTACTGCACCCCATACTGTTACAATGGCCATGTCCAGGATTGGTATCCCATCATGTATAAATGCACCACTCATCCCGTGTGTGTACATAGCATGCATGTGCTACACCTGTGTCCACAATTATCTGCTACAGACACAGACACTGCAATCAGACATGGAAATCCATGTGACACACAGATAACACACGTAGCCATGGTATGTATACCTGTGTGTGATGGTGCACAGGACATTGCAGAGCTTATAATACTTGCACAGAAATGTCGTGTCCTTGTACACATTGTGTTCCAGGGTGTAGGTAATCACTGAACATGTACACACATGCACCACAGCCATGTACACTGTCATTAACTATGGCTGTCTACACTCACATTGCATGGACTTGATCAACACTTATTCTGCATGCTGACACGTGTGAGTGACTGCTTGCCTTGTGATACTGTCACCCACCTTCAACCAGTATTGAGTATGATTTGGATTTCTGTTGTGTGTGTGTATCTGCTGTAGTGAGGAGTGTTCCTGTGTTCCTGTCTGCATGTGTTCCTGTGTGTATGTGTTCCTGTGTGCATGTGTGCCTGTGTGCATGTGTACATGTGTGCATGTGTTCATGTGTGCATGTGTGCATGTGCAGACCGTAACGTGTGTTTCCTGTCTTCCTCTCACAGGTGCTGAGGTAGGGCTTGGCGAAAGCAGCAAGCAACCTAAACCACTGCCACGGATAGTGGTGATGATGACACATGTATTTTGGCACAGGGAGATTTGACAGGGTCTGTCGTTGGTCCACCAATTGACAGTACACAGCGTTCAACCCCATCTATGTGCACACTCATACTGCCATTACATCCCCTCACCACCAATGGCCATAGGGGAGGAACAGCATACAGTTGGCATTGACCAGGAGAGTGTGGTACCCATGGCACATGCATCCCCTTACAGCAGCCATAGCCATAGACCCAGAATGGTACCACATAGGCGGAGGTCCAGGAGTTCTTGGGGGAGCACCACTAGACCTATTGCCCCTGGCAGGCATGCTCTCACAGGTCTTACGTTGACCACTATGTTCCAGGCTGTAATGCAGGCTTAGGCACATATGCAATGGTACACCAGGCAGGAACTTAGGGCGCAGAGTGCACATAACACCGCTATCAATGACAGCATCCGTGACCTTGCCGGTGCCACCCGGACAAACATCGAGGTCATTGATAGACGTTAGGGGGAGACAATAGATGCTCTCCACAACATGTCTTCCTCGAGCCAGGACTGTGCAGGATGGTTGCGATGTCGACGCAGATGCATGGCAGAAACAGCAACAGCTGGCAGTGGTCGCGGACTGCCCACAGCTCACAGCCGCTCCCATAGTGGCAGTACCAGCCCCAGCAATGCTGGGGCTGGCCTGTCCATTGTCCACCCCAGTAGACCACGTGCACATGACTCTGGCCAGTCCCAGCAGGGACATGGGTCCAGTCATCATACCTCTGCCTCTGATGACAGTACCCAGTCAGGGTTGGCACCCGATACCATCCATAGCAACCCTGCCAGGCACAGGTACTGTGTCCATGGCTGGAGACAGTGATCTGTATAGCCAAGCAGGTACAGTCTGTGGCTGCCCCACAAACCACCGTATATGGCAGCCACATGGTGGAGCTGTGTGCATGCAGACACACACACATTAAGCAAACAACCAGGGCTCACACATACACACACATTACATCAACATTGGCCTATGCTGTACTGATGTCCCTCACACACACACACACACACACACACACACACACACAGACATGTTGAATGGATGGATCAATGTCAGGTTCTGGCAAACAACAAAACGCCCTGTGCATATGATGATATCTGTGCCGCCTTCTGTCATCTGCATTATCGACGGAGGGACAGGCTAACATGGTGCTGATGCACAGGGTGACACTATAGCAGTGTAGCAATAATAGCGAGTTGTCAACAAGGAAGTCTAACTACATCCTTGTAGGTATATCTGAGCAGACATTATGCATCAAAGCTCTGATTGTCAATGTAGCATTGTTTACACCACTGTTAGGTCTGAGTATGTATTATCCACCCATGTGCCACTTGGCTGATGTGTAATGTGTTGCCAACATGTGTTAGCGAGAGGACAGTACATGTGTGATGTGTGCAGTACAGATTAGCAAGTGTACATCTGTGAACATGGTGGGTGCGCACTGTCTGGATGTACGTGCATAGTGGACACATGGGACGTGTGGCATACCCTGTCGTACACATTATTAACATCCCATTGCATCTTTCAATGGTCAGTATGCATTCTACTACAGTTATGTATTAACATGGGTAGACGTGTGTATGACATGGATTGACACTATGCTGCAGGTGATACCGTTAATATCAGTCAATGATTTGCAGTCTGGTAGTATGCACAACCTCAACAGCATGACTATAAGCAATCATTGGATGATGTCCTGACAAATGACACACAGTAGTAGGGAATCCAGTATCAATTGGATCTTTCCGGTGCTACACTATAACACTAACCAGTGGTGATGACCGCCACCCATTACTGTGACCACACCTGTGTGTCATATAGCCCCCTTAGGTGCATACAGACACACTAGGGATGTGTCCATCCAAATCTGGGAATGCATGGAATGGCCTACAATGCATTCCCTGGATGGGGCGCATATCCTACACAAGGGTATCATACAGACAGATACCTGTTGTGTGATACATGCTGTATAGCAGTAAGCCAACTATGGCATAGACATCCTCATGTACTATACATACTATCCCATCAGTACCACACCGGTGGTAGTCCTCAACATGTATGTCAGGTACCATTGTGTACATACAGACCCATGTTATGTCATGTGTCCCTTGGTATCCACATATCCATAGGTATTGTGGAGTCCCAAGGTGTATCACAGACATTAGAGGCCTGAATGTATATCCACAAGGCAATTGTACACCTATAAAGACTGTCCATTCTTGGCAGACTTTGTTGTGTATGACCATGTCTGACATATACCCCAGGCATATACCCTCACTCACACTACTCTTAAGTAACTGTCATGGGTGTGTGTGCCATAGATGACCTTGGCCACAGAACACGACAGTGGATGGCTGTGTCACATACATACATATGTGACCTACGATCTGAGTAGCAGCGGCACAACCTGTCAATGAAAACAAATGTATTCATGTAGTATGCAGGCTTCACACCTATGTACTGATTGAGGGGACATATACACATATGTATTTGCCACGCAGATACCTGATGTCTGCAATGCACTTACTGTTGTCATCATACTATGTCATACCATAGTAAAAGCAAAACCCATACCGTGTTGACCAACAGTGACACACACACATAGTCAGCATTTGCAGGATTCAAACCCCTACTAAACTATGTTATGATACTAGAGAGAGAGAGATGCACTAACACGACATGCTATTTGCTTCATTGGTTGGTTTTCTCTTCTCCTGCAGTATTTGTAGGATGGTGATGTCATCAGACTTTCCAAAGAGTAATGTACCTCTATTAGTGTGTTTTCACAGTCTCCAAAAAGGGAACCCCTTTCAAAGACAATTGCACACATACACACTCACTGTTTGCAGGATTCAAACCCTTTCCTAACTATGTTATGATACTAGAGAGAGACGCACTAACACAGTGCGCTATTTGCTTTATTGGCTGTTTTCTCTTCTCCTGTAGTATTTGTAGGATGGTGACATCATCAGACTTTCCAAAGAGTAATGTACCTCTTTTAGTGTGTTTTCGCAGTCTCCAAAAAGGACACTCTTTTCACAGTCTCCCAAAAGGGAACACCTCTCAAAGGAAACTGCACACATACACCCCCCCACACACACACACACACACTTTGCAGGATTCAAACCCCTACTTAACTATGTTATGATACTGGAAAAAGACGCATTAACATAGCGGACTGTTTGCTTTACTGGCTGGTTGTCCTTCTCCTGCTGTATTTATAGGATGGTGACATCATCAGACTGGACATGGTGATGTGTGCCATTCCAGGAATGGTCCGTGTGGGTCAGCAGGTGTCAACAGCTTGAACATGACCTCAGTATCTTTACCTTGTGTGATCTATCTGTGGACACATTGACATTCCTTCATATGTCAAGACATATTTATGCACAGCTTTTTTGTTTTGTGGATACTACATGTGTCTGGGATGTTGATAAAGGGCTATTCAAAGTCTATGTGACACATGTGTAGATGTGTTCATTGATGTATGTCCTGGGTGGCTGCCTTGCAAACAGTCTAGCATGTTTAGAAACCATGATCTGCCCATGAACACACCACAGTTGGTAGGGTTGTGTGCATGTCAGCTTCCAATAGCTCTGTTTATTACTGCAACCATGATGGACTCCATAACCTTGCAGATCAGACCTCATAGGGTACTGGACTTGACTTCCCATGGAGTGTTGTGCGCCAACACTTGTGGGGAGTGCCATATGTAGCTGTGATACATTCAACGGTTCCACATCCTGTGTAGGGGGTGTGGCTCAGCTTACTGTTCAGGTGCATGATCTGTTTGTTCTGCAGTTTGTGCATGACACATATTGGGAATCAATGTATTCCACCTGCTGCCATGCTTTTTGCAGTAGGGGTAGCTGCTCATCCATTCTGCATGTGATATCTCCTGATATGATGATGTGGACTATTGTCAGTGGGGGATGGGTATGTACATATGGGCCTGTCTGTCATGATGTCGGCATTGACACTCAGGTACAGTTGGCCCTGACTCAGGACATATATGGATGTACATTGATATTTATGACATAGCTGAAGGAGGTGTCATGATTCAGTCTGGACTCCTTCTCAGCTCCTCTTTACAAAACACTAACGAACATGAGCACTAATCCCTGTTATACTCTTTTACATGCTTAACACCCTACTGATCCTTTGTGATTAGGCTACAGAGTATGTCATGATAATATCCTGGCATGTCCAGGGTTCGGTTTTGTGTGTACTCTTCAGTCCAGCTGGTGGATATTGTGATATTGACACAATGTCACATCTGCCTCATGTACACAGACAACCCTCCCCTCCTCCCGACAAACTCAGCTATATGTGTGAGATGCACCTATATAGACACACAGGGAGCTGAACTCTCTCGACCCATGACTGGCACAGCCTATCAGGTGGTGAAGGTAACCACACACACCACACATCAGTCTCACATATCCTCTAGCAACAGCACTCAAACCACATTAGCACACATTGACATACTCGGATGCTGTAAATGTGTGCTACCTAAGCAGCAGAGACCTCCAAAGCAGACACACACACACCTGCTACCCCACTACAATACCCACATATCACAAAGTTCACAATGTCAGTGTGCCACACAGTCACTGCCCTTCGGGCTAAACAACACACCTAATACACTTGTAATAGTGACACTTATGTTCAGACACACTGACGTATCACTCACCAGCCCTGACAAGGGAATAGTCACTTTGGGCTGTCTGTTGGGTGCCAGGCTCTGCCGCATAACACAGGCAGTCAGGTCACTGCAAAGCAAGTACAAGACTGGCACCATCATTGTCCATGCTGGTGTGTGTAACCTCAGACATTACTCCCTGGACCACATGACATGGTACATGGAGGTACACTCTGATCATGTAGCCCAGGCCAATATGACCCTGACCTTGTCTAGCATCTTGCAACCATCAATTATCATGTCACAGTATACAGACACACATATCACATTTAACAGTTGGCTAACAAATTTGTTTCATTCATGGGCGATACAGTGTCTGTCAGCGTATGGAGACATGCTCAACATGCCACGTAGCTTCACTATGGACAGCTTGCACCTGTCACCCTTGGACTTTGGTATGCTGGCTAAGGCTCTTGCTACCACCAGAGTGCCTTTTTTAAGCAGGGCTCAGAAGACAAACCCACCTCCATAGACATTACAGGTTAAATGAAACTAAGGGTAATGCTGCTCAACAACAGTTGTGTTAACCTCATATTGTGGCCACTCAGGACTCCCCTCATTATGGAGGAGAGCAATATCTGTGCACTGACAGACACCTGGTACAGGCTCGCTTATGCACACCAGCACTACCAGGTTATATTTCATACCATGCTGTCTGACAACAAGACTTGGAACAGACAACACAACTAGGGGGAGTATCCATCTACATCACAAATACACACACCTCCAGGTTAGTAGTACTGCACTAAGTATCACAGGCCATATATATACAACTACCATTGTGCAATACTGCCTTTCAGTTTGTTGCTTGCTACAGAACACACTCCCAAACTCAGGAACCACACTTGGCTTTTGTGGGAACTATGGAAGATATGAAGGTCTCCACAGACACCATTATATTGTGTGACTTCATATACACACATATTGACTGGGGATACTACTCAAGCCCTGACAACCTCACCCAACAGTCACTACAATTTGTGGACTCATATGCTTTGGCACAACCAGTCAGCACAGCCACAAGGGGGAATACATATTGGACCTGCTCATCACCAACATGGGGACTCTATGCTCCACACCAGTGATATACCCCTCATTGGTAAGGTCAGAACATACATGTATCTCACAGGACATACATATACCCTCCACACACCCATCCTAGATAATCTTGGTGAACTTCTCATGAGCCAACATCTCACTTCACCGAAGCAAGATGGTATCCTTCAGAGATCCTGAGACAGTGGCATATACGGCTCACACTGCTGCATCCTTTACATACACATTCTATGGACACCTAGTGGACTGCATGGATTGTGCTATCCCAAATAACAACAAGATCCACTACTACAATGGCAGGGGACCTGTCTGGTAGACCCCAGCCATTAATAAGCTGTACAACATCAGGAGGACACTACTACATGATAGAGCACAATCCCAGACTGGGAAGGCATCTGTGATCTGTACTAGCAGACAGCAACAATCACTCATGGACTTTTCTAAGGGCCGCTTCTACCAGACAATTGCACCTGACACTTAGGACTATCACACGGCCTTCTTCAGTTATGTCAGGAACCTGGGTGGATACTCACTGATATGCTGTGAGTTACTGCATACTGACTAAACCTACCCTGAACCCACTGGCATTGCCTACATCCTGGCAAACGAGTTCAGTGGAGATGTCTCCCACCCATCCCCCCTAAGGAGCAACTATCCATCCCAACAGAGTATAATCTCCCTGACATCACACAGTAACAGGTGAGTGCTGCCCTCCCCACAGCATACATCACAGTATCAATGTGACCAGATGGTGTCCCAGCCTGCATCATACACGGGCATCATGACAAACGCAACCCTCACATTACATCACTGTTCAATATCGGAGTTACCACAGGATATGTACCCAAGGAATGGCATACTGTGACAGTGTCCCGCTCCACAGAGTTGGTGCCACAACGGACCACAGACAATATTTCCCTATAAGCCTATGTAGCCTGTTCTGCAAAGCTATGGAGCATATTGTCATAGGACTCCTACCCATAGACATCGGGAACCTACAGACACTGTGTCCTACTCATTTTAGCATTGTTGTGGGCAGATCTTGCCTCTTGAACCTGTAGGTATTCTTTAAATGGCTAACAGGTCCATTGACATAGGGACGGCTATCCACACAGCCTACCTGAACCTTGCAAAACCATTCAACACAATAACCCACTGGGCCATTATGCATAGGCTCACCAATGTCAATTTGGACACATATCTCACAAAATGGATTGATACCTAGATCAGGGATAGCACCCACATGGTCAGGATTGCAGGTGTCATGTCTGACTATACACCAGTTACACATAGCATCCCACACCGCTTGGTCCTGGGATCTCTCTTGTTCAGTATATATTTGTCTTACGTACAGGCTATCACAGGGGGAATATGGCTGAACATGTTTGCACTTGACTGCAAACTGGGTGCCATGATCAACTCTCCAGCTGCTACATGCATACTCAATCAGGGTCTCACAGAGATGGATGACTGGTGCCTGAGCCATGGCCTACAGCTAAATGCCATTAGTTGCATAGTCATCCCCTTTGGGAGTAACAACATGCCCACACATTACCACATAGGTAGTACTCCATTACATACGGTAGGAGTTGTTAGGGGTTTGGGGACATCACTTGTTCGTACTGTCACCTTTAACATTCACGTTGCCAAAGTGGTTGGACACACCTTCTATGTGTGCCACCTTATCCCATATGGTTTCACATCTAGATCGAGTGAGGTCATTGTGCCCCTATACTCATCACATCCATGCTTGGTTACAATGCCTCATTTGGGGTGTACCTTACCTGACACCTGCAGCAACTGTACTGGCCACGGACGGTCCTCACCAAGCAGATCTAGGGACTCACACAGATGCCCTGCATAGTTTAGATGCAGTAACTCCAAATCTACTCAGTCGCTTACCACCTACTCAGATATGATGTGTGCCTGTTGTTTACAGGTATACCCAAACCAGAATTACTGGACATGCTCCACCTCAGGATATCCAACTCCCTTGGAGCTACACATTGCAAGGATGTATACCTTAGCACAGATGTTAATAGGACATTGTGGAGGGACAGATTCTTATCCCAGAGGCTCCACTCACTACAGAATGTAATCCCAGTTTCACATAGGCAGAGCCACCCACTGACCACCTACTGGAGACATCTTGATGACTGGATGGGTGATTGTATATTTACCCCTGGGATATCTTCTGTGTCCCTGCTAGACAGAGGCACACTAGCATAAATGTGCATGGGCTATCTTGTGTGACCTACTATTCACACACACAGTGTAGTAATCTGACAGGGTTGCGAATGCCAAACACACTCTGGCTAGGCTTGTACATGCCCTAGGGCAGATAGCCTAGTATCGACCTCTGAACCTATGCTAATGCTCAAGATGCACAATGTTTATTGCTGATACTGTTTGCAGGTCTTTATCATCTTTGCTTTACCAGTTTCCATGAAGAACTTCAGTATCTGCAGAGCATATTTGATTATGGCAGGGTTCCATTATATTATAGATGTGTCTGTTGTCATATAACTGTGTGCACAGGGCGGATTTCTGTATAGTGACAGGTTCCTGTGTTAACACATGCAACTGCCAGATATGCGTGGCCCACTGCTGTACTCAGACATGGCCTAAGTGTGTGAGCATGCCCAGTTCTGACATTCCATGTTTTGTTGCCTGACATTTGTCTTATTTATTCAAGTGTGTGAGCATGCCCAGTGTGACCCTTCAGTATGTTGCTATCTGAGGTCCACTGCATTTGCTGATGTGTGCGAACATGACCACTATTAACATTTATACTGTGTGTGTTGGAAGTCAGGTTCTGTTCTCACTGCAGGACTCACCTTTGTGTCATAACTCAACAAGGATTATGCTGCGCCTGTAGGGTTTCCATGGAATACTTTGCATAGACTTATCAACATTCCATCATACAGGTGGACCACTGCAATAGTGTCATGGTTTAGTGGTTCAGTACTTTGGCTATAGTGCACAGTATCCTGGGTTCAAGGCCCATACTGCTTTATATTTTCATACTGAGCAGACCAGACTGCTTAAGGGCCTGTTAAGCAAATATGAGCATGTTGGCTTTTGTTCAGCTATGCCCTACTTAGACCAGGCTTGTCCGACATTGCTCAATATTCACCAACATTGCTGGACATTGCCCAATATTACTGAACATTCACCACAGTTGTGCTAGTTGGTGTGTGCGATTTTGTTTGCATATACTACATGGTGGTAATTGCTGTTTAGCACTGCTTTATATTGCTTAACACATGGCATTCATGCCTTAGGTGGTGCTGCAGGGCTGCCTATGTCGGATGCACATACTACACTCCCTGCACATGTTTGGAAGCAGGTAGTGTCAACTTAGGCATCTCTTTTACTTTATGTGCAAGTCGGAGAGGGGTATCATTTCCAGAGTTCCTACTGAGCCAGTGTATGTGCTATGCTTTGCCTCTTTGCCAAGGCCAAAGCATGCTGGGCACGTCTCCTTCTGCCTACTGGGGCAGGCTCAGGTTGTTCCTCCTCCGAGTCATGCTCTGCCTGTGATGGCCTTGGCAATGGTGGGGGGCTGTTTGGGCCAGGCCTATGCTGGTCCTGCTGCAGCTGTTTTCACAGGATCATATTATGTAGCATAGCACATACCATGACAATTTGGGTACATGTAGTTGGTGAGTACTGCAAGGCTCCACCAGATGTGCTCAGGCACCGGAACCGTGACTTGAGCAGCCCAAACACACACTCTATTACATTACGTGTTTGCGCGTGTGCCTCATTATGGTGTTCCTGTTCAGGTATGTGTGCATTTCTGATGGGTGTCATCAGCCACGGCTCCAGTGCATAGCCAGCATCCCCCACTAGGTGACCATGTTGGATGTCCCCATTGGCAAATGTCTGGTACAGCTGCATCAGGTGCCAGATATGGGAATCATGGTAGCTTCCAGGGCAGCCTGCACACACATTCAGTATTATGCCCTGGGCATCACACATGACCTGGCAGTTGATGGAGGGCAAGCCCTTGCATTTGAAGTAGACCCCACCCCACTCACCGGATGGTTCTGTGATGCACATGTGCGTGCAGTCTATTGCACCCATTACCTCAGGGTATTCCGCTATTTTCTGGAAGAGATGCATATTGCTGGCCAATACCTCATGGGAATTGGGGAAATATACATGGTCACTGACATGTGCTGACATGGCATCCAGGAACTGGTGTAGTACCCTGGATGCTGATGCCTGTGATATCCCCATTATATCTCCAGTTGGTCTCTGGAAGGTACCTGTTGCTAATATTCTTAGGCCAACACATACCTTGGTTTCCACTGGGATGGGTTCCCCTCTGTTGGTTCTGTGTGTGAGGTGTGGCCTACACAGCTCAACAATTTGCTGCAGGAGGTCTCTGTCCACTCTATAGCACTCCACTATCTCAAGCTCATGTAGCCCCTGGTAGGTTATCCTGGGCCTGTACACTCTTCTCCGTCTCCTCACTGTGGGTTGTCCAGCAGCATTTCCATTGTCACCACCCTCAGCATGTTGCATATGTCACCTTATAATAGCAATGGCAGCCCCTAACATTTCTTTGTCTCAGTAAAGCTTTTTCAGTTTTCACTTCTATTAGCTTACTGCAGTGTCTGTTGTGAGAAACATAATGGACTGTTGTTGGCAGAGTTTTAAGTGCTAGGCTGGGCTGTGCTAGTGTACTGCCTGTGTAATTGCCTGATTCTGATTGTTTTCACCTGCTAGCTCTGCTAGTACTCCCTGGTAGCTTCCTACTATTTGTTGTGCTTCCTTTTTCCTTTCTGTTTCCTCAGGGGGGAGCGCCGCGCATACAAGCGCAAACACGCGCACAGCAGCTCACACATGAGCACACATGCTTACATGGACTAAAACTTGCTTATTCGCGTTAAAATGTGGGCACACCAGCGCAAACACGCTTACAACTCTTTAAACAGCCTTATACATGCTTACTCCGGCTTAAACGCGTGCACTCACACTTACACGTGTGCACTCTGTCTTACTCAGGTTTACAGGCACGCACATGCATGCATGCATGCTCAGCAAGAAACTTTGGTGTTATCCACGGTATACACCTTCCATTTCTTGGCTTTCCCTAGACACCTCTTTCCATGATGTCTAAATGACAGCGGACACATGCCACTCTGCTCCAATGAGCTTCACTTCTTTCATACATTGCCCCCTCATGATGTCACCTATCTTCTACTCTCTTACTCCCCATATCCTACTCCTACACTCCACTGACTGTGCTCATTTGCTATGTAAACTAGCGATTCACTGTCCTAACACTCATTTACATAGGATTGCCTACTAATGCTTGGTTACATGTCTT
Source organism: Protopterus annectens (assembly GCF_019279795.1). Taxonomy (NCBI): domain Eukaryota; kingdom Metazoa; phylum Chordata; order Ceratodontiformes; family Protopteridae; genus Protopterus; species Protopterus annectens. The sequence continues at coordinate 155,097,424 of NC_056741.1, forward strand.
AGACTGAGCTTCCCCCTTAGCAACCTCTATTCGGTGGCCATCTTGTCTTCATCCTGCCATTCCCTTGCATTGTACATTACCACCTTCAATAAAATCCACATTTGTGGGTTTTAATTTGTAGTATTCTGCGTTTTAGAGCACAGCCTGTTTGCACATCAGAAATCGGCAAAAAAAAACAAACTTATTTTTATTTTAATTTTGCATCAGGGAACATTTCCAGTGGCCGTATATTTGGCCATTGGCATGCTTCCTGCACTGGATGCAACCTTTATTTGGAGCTGTCACAGCTCCGTTTTGCTATTTGCAGAGCGGTACTCAGTTGTCAACTGAGTACATTTCTGCAATTAGCACTGCTCTTACTCGGACAGGTTCGGGTTTCCTGAATCACAAATCTACCTCATTTGCATGCCTTTTGCCTGCAATTGAGGTGATTTGCATGTCCCAGCCCTGTCCGTGTAAGAGCCATTTTAGGAGCTCTCTTACACACCCCTATAGGCTGTTCCTGGATCGCTCGTCGGACATGCTGGCTGCATGGAGTCTTACTCTACTCTTAGACTCCGTGCAAGCCATCGTGAATCCGGCCCGATGTAAGAGTGAAAGATGTAAATTGATTTATTTGTGACATTTATATACTTTTTGATATTATGGTTTACCATTTTAACATCTTGTTAATGGTTAAAGTTAAATGAAGCAACCTGAATGCATTGTCAGTGTTACTTCTGCATGTCTAGGTAGTCTAACATAACCTGAATTATACACTTTATAGCGGTGATAGCAATCTGCTGTGGTTTGTCTGCCAGAAAGAATAATGAAAGGAAGAATGCTGGACATGACTATTCTTTAGCCGTCAGGAGGTAGGTAGGCCACAGCAATTCAGAACACGCTGGTATCTGAGCACACTGCACTATCTGTGTAAAGGTGATATGGAGAATTAGAGCAGTTCACTCAACAGTTAGGAATTACATTTTTGGGGACGTAAGTATTAGTGAAGCAATACATGGCATTTGTTCTGTTTTTTTATAAAGTGGAAATAGGTGCATGATTGCTGGAACAGCAAAGAAGGCTATAGAGAAAGTTGCATAGTGTGGTATAGGAATGCAGATAAGCATACTTTTTTACATGATATTTAAATAAGGCATGTTGGTAATGAGATAAAAGGAGGCCCGGTCAGTATTCTGGTCACTCCTCATAACTAACGAGCAAGCTCATTTTATGTGCTCTTCCATGAGCCTTATAATACATCTAGAGAGACAAATAAATCAGCCTCAGTTAATTGTGTGTGTGTTGACAGCTAAATCTAGTGTGGCATATTCCTGATATGTGATGAAGACAGGATGTATTTTGATAATATTAACAGTTTGACTAATCTTCACATCAGAGGTAAACTTTGCCTTTTGTCATTGTAGGTTCTGACTTTCCTATACACAGTGTAACCCAAAGGATTCATAGGTTCATAGGCGCATACCTCTCAGCTGTCCAGATTTTTGCAGAATGTCCAGATTTTTGCTTCATACTTTTGGTCTGGTCCTCATAATATTTGTGATTTTCTGGTAAAACATTGAGGATTGAAGTCACTAAATAATGACAGTCGTTTGAGTTTCAGACTTCATATCATCCAGAAAATGCATATTAATGTAAAACATGTTATTCTAGCAACTTTCTAAGTTTACAAGAACAATAATTAAAATATTTCCCTATTTTTGGGCCTTTATTCCCAACCCTCATTATTTTTAGCTCTGTTCAGATTTCTTGCACCAAGAAGCTGAGAGGTATGCATTGGTGTATACCAGGAAAAAGCTCTAATAGACCATTAAGAGCCTAGCCTCTGCAGTTTATGTACTTTTGTTGATAAGGGATTGGAGAGCTAGACTGAGGATAAATTAATGATTATCCACCACTGTTTCTAAGTTAAATTTAAAGGGAGTGAGAGAGTTACTTTGATTAGGAGTGGGAGCTTATCTATATTACCACCACATCCTTTTTATATTATGATACAAGTTTAGGTCGCTACAGTACATATTTGTGGTGCTTCCCATTTTTAGAACATGTAAGAGTCAAGCAGAACAGCATCATTTACAGTCTTTTAGGCCACGCAAAGATCACCAAGGACAAGTCTATAAGAGACATAATAGAGAGTTAAAGTGTTTAAATGCACTGTCTAGCTTCAGTAACGCAACCTTATTATTTTTTATGTAATGTTTTAATGTCTTTTTTCTATTTTTTTTTTTTTTTGAGGGGGAACAGAGATTTTTTTCCCTGTGAATGGAAAGGATGCTGATATTGTCCATGAGCCATTGTGCATATTTGTTATCTGTGCTGTATATTAGGCAGTTGATGGATGGATAGTTGAAATCACACAGAATTATTATATTAGGAGGGATTCTAGTTTCTTAAGGTAAGTTTCATATTCTGTAGGCATCATTGACTGGGTTCTGCAATTGGCTATGATATGGACAGTGGACTTGCCAGTAGTAATGAGGATATGGGGAAGTTTTGCACCATCAGATTGCTGAATTAGGCATGAGGTGATATGATGTAAACAACAGACTATCTTCCACCAGTGGTGCATCTACATTTAGTAGATTGACTAAATGAGTGACATGCATTAAAAACAGGTTGAGCAGGAGTGTTGTTATTATAATGGAACCATATTTCTTTAATTATATAGATGTCTGTGTTTTTAAGGATTACGTAGGCCTGGCGAGTGGGCAATTGTTTAAGCTTCTGCTGTTTAGCATGCCCTGTTAATTTAGGCTTGGTTTAAAACTGCTTAGTTGGTAGGTGTAGGAGACTGATTTTGCACAAAAAAGACACTTTGGGTCAGAGAATGACTTTCTCAATATGAGAGGACCGAGGGAAAGAAAAATGCAGAGTAACCCTAACAGAGCAGGTTGGGCTGTCAACCACCACCCACCAAACTGACACATGCTGGAATCCCCCCATCCCCCCTCCCACCCCCACCCCCCTGAGGAATGACACCTATTACTGAGCTGATTATTGAGTCAATTTTTTTCTTCGCATCAATTCATCATGCATGGTGATGGCAGAATACCGCTCAAGACTAGTCACTGTCGAGCCTCAGAAACATACAGAGATCTCAGCCAGATGTCTCTTGATATGATTTCAGTTGTAAAATTGACTGTCATTCACTCCTTCATGTACACCTATCAGATCAGATGCATATGTGGAATGAAAGGATCTAAAATCATTGGACAGCTGATTATCACCCTGTCTTTGCTCTGCCCAGTGAGTGATGTGTCAGTATGTCTAACTGTCGAATTACCCATGACAGGGACTTTTTCACATCTGAAAGTATGCAGTGGCTGCATTAGAGGCTTCTGTTTACCACTTTGGTAACCAATGCTTGTGGTATAAGCGGCAGTGTGTTTAGTGGCAGAGGGTGAGGTTGAGATCTAGGCCCATTCATAAACTGCCTAGGAGGTGTACAAGACTCTGGAGCTTTTATTTTTTCAGTACGTCATATGTCTAGAGTTAGGAGTGTGATGGGCTGTTGATTTATAAGGGACATGAGAAGTTTTAACGCCATTGCAAATATGTATCTACATTTATAGCAAGTTGATTCTGTGTGTGGTAAATATAAGGCTTGTCTGTGAGTATTAGTAGTTCATAAAGTGCATCAAAATGTCTAACGCAAATAGGCTGGTGACAGAAGGGGTACAAGAAGATTGTGGCCCCACAATGTCTGATGTTCAGATGTAGATGGTATGTGTAATATGTTCTTAGAGGTATGCTAGCTACATTACAGTGATAATAGCTTAGATTCTGAGTTGACAGATACAAAATATAGCAATGTTAGTTTGATATAATGTAAAGAGTAGCACAGGCATGGTATAAATGCACAGGAAGTAACACTTTTCTCAGTAATTTATGGCAAGAAACAACACAAGTTATAGGCAGAGGTGCCACACAACTTAACAGATGTTACAAGGCAGTCATGGCTCTGATTATAGGCACTGTTGCCAGAAAATCTAGCAGCTCCAGCACTCAGAACTACAGGCATGAGTACAGTGGCTGTTTGAGCAAGGTTGTAACCTGCTTCGCTAAACACAGGTAATTGAAGGTCAGATTTCAAATGAACTGAATTCCTGAAATAACAGGCATTCACTATTTGCTGTGCAGCATGGGTTAGCATGGTTTTACCTTTCAAATGTCCAGAATTTTGCATAATGTCCAGGTTTTTGCCTTGTACTTTTGGTCTGCTCTTCATAAAATTTCCAGTTTTCTGCCAAATCACTAAGGATTGAAGTCAACAAATAATGACAGTCAGTTCACTTTTAGACTTCACCTACTTCAGAAAATGCCATTAAAGCAACTTTCTAAGTTTATAAAAGCAACATTTAAAATCTGTCCCTGTTGTTTGTACATTTTTTCCCATTATTTTTGCCTTTGTCTGGAATTCTTATTCAAAGTGATTGAGAAGTATGCATGCTGGTAGTGCCACATGGTGCAGCTCTACAGCTCAGCAAAAATAAAGATAAAAGAAAATAACAAGCAGTGCTACTAGGTTCATAGGTTCATAGGTTCATAGGTTGGTACTAGGCTATCAGCCCTAGGGCCTATACAAGCCTAGCCATAACAATTCCCTGGCTATTTCTTCCCACATTATTTACTTTCCTGGACCCCTGCCTAGCAGGGCGACTGACGTGATCCCTGGGGTGAATTTCCTTTCTCCCATCCAATTGTCAAGGTTCCTCTTGAAGAGGTCCAAAACTGCAACAATGTAGCAGCACTTTTAAATGGCCTGATTTATGTTATCCCAGAGTCAGTAACATGACTGTGCAGGCATAGCTCAAAGACTGCTAGCATATGTTATCTCTAGATTTTGTACACAGAGTTTATGCAACTGGTGCCATCCTTGCAATGTTACTTTCTGGATGGGACAGAACCGACTACTACAGTTGTTTCATGGACTCTGATGAATCCCAGACTTGATTACGCCTGTGATAAAAAACCTTTAAACCTGATCTGAGGTGCAAAGAAGTTTAGGGAATATTTGCATAGCAACATATTTGCACTGATAACAGATCACCAGCTACTTTTTTTCTTTTTATTGCAAGAAAAGGCATACTTCTCATGGTGGTAGCACAGCTGCAACATTAGTCACTTTTTGTGGGAGGTGATATCAAAGGGACACGCAGCAATTAAAACTAAAGCAGTTTCGTGACTGGCATATTAGGAAACAACACTTCAGCAATACAGTCCCACTGGATGTGTCCTATGTGGCAATAACTGAACAGCTACCACTGACCAAAAAGCCTTGCAAATGAAAACCAGGCCTATGACAGGGTAGTGGTGTACGTGCATGACATCATAAATGGATGGTGTAAAGAAAGTAAACCACTGTGTCTTGTATCTGCAGCTAGAAAAGGAAAATAACTACTTACCAAGAGCCCTTTTTGTGTGGATCTAAAGAAACAATTCCTTCAAAGCTATATGACAAACTGTTAAATTTCATACATGATGGACAGTGAATGACTTTGAAAATGAAAACACTATCTCATAGATTTGTGTGGTGACCTGGACCTGATAAAAAAACTAAGATTTAAAGATTGTGTGACACCTGTGCCCTGGCCCAGCAATCAAGGAGCCTCAATCCTCACCACTAAAACCCAGAGAGGGTGTCTCATATATGAGGAAAGGATAACAAATAAACACAGTAAAGTGCAATTTCCCTTAAGAGCACACAGAGATCGCAGTCTGTCTGGGGCTGGTTGCTCCCTTGCTCTCCAGGTCCCCAATACGACTCCCCACTGGCACAGCTATAGGGTCCAGATCTCAGCCTAGCTGGCAAGCTAACCTCCAGTACCCTCGCTGTCCAACCAGGGCTTTGTGTCCCTGCCCAAGTAGCTGACACACACACACACACACACACACACACACACACACACACACACACACACACACACACACACACACACACACACACACACTCTTTGAGATAAGTATTTACACAACTTCACAGACACTCCTGGGAAAGGCTGATACAGGTTCTCCAGCTGTGCCCCTATACCCAGACTATATGGTAGTAATTCCTGCCACCACCAGCTAATAATTATCAGCTACCCAAAGGCCCTTAAAAGGGTGTCCAATTATTACTGTGAAATATTATTATCCAATAATAGTGTAACTAAGCAATCAAGGCTTATTGGAAGGGCTTAGTACAGGATCACTTATAAGTATGCAATGAACTCTAGAGCTTAATTTATCTTTACATAAACCAGCCATAGTTAAAAGGTTTTAAAAATATTTAATAATAAATACTACAAACACAAGACAATACTACTACACCACAGTGCCATTCAAGAGTTCAGAGATCACACGGAAACTTAAAATAATTCAGTAGTACAGTTCTGACATAACAGAAAAACACTTAGTCTAATATTTTCTAATTCCTAGCTATTGCTACAAGAAAACATATTTTAAAAGTAACTTACGTACTTACATAGAGCATACACAGTGCTGAGTTGGATATCCAAGATCAAAATGCTTAATAATCTCTGGTTCTCACTGTATAAATTGAAACTGCAGTTCTGCTAAACATTGCATCATCTTTTACACCTTCCTGGTTCCCAGGCCACACAGAAACTGCATTTACATTCTTTTACACTTAGTGAAATAAAGGGCATTCCACATGTAAATTCTGGTCATTAACTTTAGTCTTAAAAAATAGGCAAGAAGCCTTCATCTAGCCGGACTGGAGCCGACTTGTAACCTTCAAAGGCAGTCATGAATTAATTTTAATTTCAAAGGACCAACAAGAAATGCTTGACTTAGCTTTTTTTACAGCAGAGGGCAACATTGCCACATTGTTTTAAATTCAACATTTCACATTTACAAATAATAGAATTATCTGCACAATTCTATCTGGCTAGGCTGGCAACCCTCACCCATCTCTACCGGTCTTCAGAGATTGTATGGAATGTTAACTGGTTAATGGCTCCATAAGAAGCACTTTCATGCTTTGAACTTGTTACTTATGTTATAGCAGAGCATCAGCACTGAGACTGCAGGGTAATTGCTGGATTTGTGTTTTAATTATTGCTTATGTACACTCTTAGTGACCAAAGGTTGATTGTATGGAATCAACAACCTCAAAATAAGCTTTTGTATAGGTATGAAGAAAGATCAGTAAGAATGACCTTCCATAACAAATTATTAATGACAAAGGCTTTTTGTTTACTTCAGAAAGACTTTAAATCTTTGTAAATCTAAATGTCATAAAACCCATCTGCTATTCATCATCTAAATGTAACTGGATTACTAGAAAAGTTTATCCAAACATTCAAGAAACAAAAAGTTATGAGCTGTAATCATAAAGCACTGCAGCTCTGAAATATATAATTTCCCTCTTCTGAAACACATTGCCAGCAACCACAGACTCCATGCCAGCAAAACTATTAATGAAGAAGAACTTTAGATCATGATTTAACCTGTTGAAACCTGGCATTTAAAGAACGACAAAGAACAAGCAGCCTAAGAAAATGAATTCCAGGCCAAGTAGAAGCTTTTCAAAATGCATGCCTTTAGCCTTACAATGTTTCATGCTGATAAGATGTCCATGAAACAAGCCCTGTTTCCTACTGTGGCATGTTTTGTTAAAATAAATGTCAATGTACTTACTAGTCCTTTTCTGAAGTATGTAAACAAAACTTGGTGGCTACTCCATACGTTAGGTGCACACAGGGAATTAAACCATTACCAGGACAAGGGAGGGGCCACCTTAGAGAGACTGATTACATCTTTGAATAAGACAGGGCTTGCCTGCCATTAAATAAACCCTGTTTTACTTTTAGTTATCTATTCATTCATTTATGCATTCATTGAAACAGCTTTATTCCCACCTCGCAAACCAGCTGACAGCACATTTATAATACTTGATAAATATAGGTAAATTGTGGTATACCAAAAGAAAAACTATACTCAACAAAATAATTAGAAGTGCATTGTCCCAGAAGTTCAAAAAGTACTTTATATTTAATCTTGTACTTCTGTATTTGATCCTGGGTTCCATGTGGCCTTCAGTCTTCTCAAATAAATGTGCAAAAAGAGGATTGCATCATATGGAATATGTTTCTATAACCAAAACATTAGTACGTGCACAACTAAATAAACTGTCTGAATGAAGAAACCAATCACCTGGCTATAGACTCATTTGTACTTGCTGTGTCTAATAGCCAGACTAGTTACAGATGCCACTGCACGCACCTTCTGCCAATATCATCTTGGGACATTCCTAAGTCATATGGTAAGAAACAATTCCTTGAGCAGCACACCTCCCACATGATGAAGAGTTCTTCCCCCATTACATCAGGCTTTCTGGGGATAATTACCTCCAGTGGATCTCTTAAATATGTCATTGCTTTTATTAGGGGTAGTATTTCAAGCTATTGTGTATAGTCAGAGTAGATTTCCATTCCTGTTCTAACAAACTGCTCATAATAGTCTATCACCATGTGTCCTTGTCCTTACGAAAACATTTATTTTCCCCTCATTCTAAAGGTTTATATGCCAGAGACTGGGATCTAGGAGGTGTGTTTCTAATTCTTAAGTATTCATCTGTTTGCTGTAGTAAATGGGCTACATATTCTCTCCAGTTACTGTTCTAAACTCTGAAATTGCAAGTGGTATTGAAGATATCCCATTTTATTTACAGAACTGAATAACGGTTTAGATTTCAATTGTCAAAATGATACTTAGTACCTTTTTACTATTGAATACATTCATACAGATGAATATTAGGCTAACTGCCCTGTAGTGCCATTTTAAGCATAGCCAGTAACCCAAGATTAGAATCAAACCCTGTACGTTGTGTCTGTGAGGTGAAGACCTTAACCATTATGTCGGCCCCATCCTTCTGACAGAACAAATTGATTGTAAAAATTTAGTCTTCTTCTGCAGCACGGGTAGGGAAGTAAATTAACAACACAAATAAAATATGACCAGAACAAGATACCAAGAGTTAAACACTGAGCCCATGCAATGGAAAAAACATCCACTATAAATAATAGACTGCTCTCCGATGCTGCACCAAACTCATGCTCCCTAACAGAATAGTCCTATCCAGTATTGCCATACTTTTCATCTTCTGCCCATCCTTCCTGAATCCCACACCTTCCACTTCTCTTGGTGAAATGGAGAGCATTACTGATGCTTCAAGATATTCTCAGACATAACTCCATGTTATGGTTACTAAAGGAATTTTGTACTTCACCTATTACACCTAAACATATGGTTTGTTACCCATTAAATATTATTATTAGTTATCGTAACTTTATATTCATGCACCCTAAGTATAGGGAATGGAATTTTATTGTATTTCCTATAATGTATACTCAGGGTATGCTTTTGTCATCTACTTCTGAAGGAACTCATTTAGCTATAGATAATGATCTAAAGTACTGGTATCAGTTGATATCTGATAATAAAGTTAAAAATCTAGATTTCTTAAAACAAGAATTTGATCTAAGAGAAACTTGCTGGTTAGAGGTTCAGACCTTTAGACAACATCTCATTAATAAAATAGATTTAATGTCTATAACTGTTAAAGAATCTATTCCAACACTGATTGATTACTTGATATTAAATTTACAACATAAAGTTTCTGATAAAGGTAAACTTTCATACATACATAAAGTTATCAGACAAGAAACTTTTACAGTGTAGATTCATACTGGAATTATTTCACTTCTATTAATGGGGACCCACCAAATCAACAAGATAAACAATATATATTGGAATCTGCTTATAGAACTACGTCTTCCATTGTCTGGAGACTTTATACATGGAAATTTTTACATAGATCTTTTATACACCTTTGATGATGAATAAAATAAATAATAAAGATAATCTATGTAAGAGATGTAATGTAGAAATTAATGCTGACTGGGCTCATATGTTTTATGACTGTATAAAATTGAAAGAATACTGGAAGTCAATTAATGAATTTTTGCAGGCTCTTTTTACAGATAATTTCATTATTTCTAAATCTCTTATATTATTCAACACACCTGTACCTCAAAGTGTTAACAAGGTTAAGCTTCCCTTGTTATGGTCTATTCTAGCAGTGGCTAGGAAAATAATAACTAGAAATTGGATTTCAGATACACCTCCTTCGTTCAATGAATTTAAAAATGTTATGAATATAGTGTGCCATATGGAAATAAACACAATTAGGACTAGAACAAATAGAAAAAAATCTTATTTTATTGTATGGGATAATTTACAAAATTTGTTAAAAAAATTTTAATTTCAATAGCATGGTATTTTAGTTTAATTAATTGATCTGATTGTAGTGGATGTCTTTGTAAATACTTTAGTTGTTTTGTTGAATATTATAATAATACCTATTTTTAATTACTTGTATAAAATTGTTATGATATTTCTCTTATATGTTAAAACAATAAACCTGTTTTGAAAAAAAAAAAAAAAAAAGATATTCTCAGACATTTCCATTTATTAAGCTCTTACTTGGAAAAATGGCAGTACAGCAAAAACGCTGGCGCATCACATGAGCTCTGGTACTCCAAGTCCAGCAAAGATTCCATTATCTTCTTCGTAGATACTCTAAAAGTGGTTTAATTCTCATAGGAAGCCAAAAAACAGTTTATGAATGTTTTCAGCTATTTTATTCCAAACTAAATTGAGTAGTTGCTTTGCATAAAATAAGAATTCTGGTTTTAGAAAAATATGTATTGATATGATCTTAACTAGAAAGGAAAGGTATATTGCTTTATAGGTTCATAGGTTGGTACTAGGCTATCAGCCCTAGGGCCTATACAAGCCTAGCCATAACAATTCCCTGGCTATTTCTTCCCACACTATTTACTTCCCTGGACCCCTGTCTAGCAGGGTGACTGACGTGATCCCTGGGGTGAATTTCCTATCTCCCATCCAATCGTCAAGGTTCCTTTTGAAGAGGGCCAAAGAGACACTCTGCTTGACATGTATGGGCAATCTATTCCAGAGTCTGGGGAATCTCTGGGTCAGGAACCTATCCCTCCAGCATGTTTTGTTTATTGTGATGACAAGGTTTAGATCCCTGGAGTGTGTGGCTCTGAGGGACTGGGATTTCTTTAAGTGCAGCCAACAGCTCTGAGTTTACACTTTTTAATTCTAGCCTAGAAATCCATAATTAGGGGATCAAAGTTATTTTGCATCATACATACTGTACAT
>NC_056741.1:155113616-155186116 GCF_019279795.1 Protopterus annectens
TCATTCAATTTTAATTCCATTCTCTTTTTCCAGTTGCATTCGTAAGCTATCTGAGATGAGGTGCAGAAAGCTGAGAGAGAGTTCCATTTAACTGCAGATTGTTGCTCCTCCAGCTTCCAGCTTCTTGTGATTGTCTTTGCTGACTCCTTGTAGCTGCCTTATGCCCTAAAGAAGTTTCTGAATTAATTTAGTAAGAGAACTTATTGCATTTTGCAGTTCTCACAACTTTTCTTTAATTCTTGTACTTATATTGCCCATTTTAGACTTTTGCTTAGTAGACATGTGACAGATCTCTGCTTTCACCTGGGTGAGTTGCTCAAGATCAATCCATCCCGAAATCCTGAGGTTTGAATGAAAACACCAAGCCTGTGACTAAGTCACTTGTTTACATTAGTACACAGAAGTAGTCCTTGTATCTCAGCACTTTTCGCTTTTTTATCAGTTTTACATTTTTATCCCTGGGTAGATGGCCCCCTGAAATTTAAGCCAGCTACACGCAGGCACATTTAACAGTATGCTCCAGACAAATGTAATTTAGGTCATGTGGTCTTAAAGGGACATGTATCTGATGTATACAGTTGGTATGAAACCAATACATGAAGATGAGATGTAGGATAGATTCAAAATATTCAGCTACAAACAGGTGTAACAGCAGCAACCAGACAACTAATTAGTAATAAAAAACATATTACTATAGGCAGAAGGCCAAATCACATCCAACGCAGTGTAAATTACTGTAATAATACCCCAGAAAAATGGCTGACCAACTGAATACTCCTAAGATGGAAGAATGACCACAACCATGCCTAGAACTGGGTGTAGGAACATGTGAATAACACTGAAGAGTGAATGAACAGTACCATGTTCAAAGGTAAAGAGATAACCATTGAATCTCTACACATTCAGAAGATACAGATATTTACTCAACAAAATGACAGAGGCAAGATTTTATTCTGGAGATGAATTCACCTTCTGTGCCAGCTGAGACCATTTTTTCTAAGCCCACAAGAGATCATGGATAATATCCAGAGCACCTGAGGAGACAGTAAGACTCAGATTGTGAATAGGAAGCATATCATGGAGTCTAAAATCTTGACATTTTACATCTAATTCAAGCATTTTTTACAGCAATTAACAGGCGTACTAACTTGAAATGAAACTGAATTAGTGGAACTAACATCAGCTTAAGGCATTTCTGCTTTATAATAAAGTAAATTTAATAACAGCAATGGTTCATAGGTTCATAGGTGTGTACTAGGCTAATGGCCCTGGAGCCTTTACAAGCCTAGCCCATCGAAGTGCCCTGGCATCGTGCTGTCCAGCATTAGTTCCCAGCACCTCTATCAAGTAGAGCCACTGGAGTGATCCCCGGGGTAAACTTTCTATTTCCCATCCACTCATCAAGATTTCTCTTGAAGAGGGCCAGTGAGGTGCTCTGCTTGACATGTATGGGAAGTCTACTCCAGAGCATGGGCAGTCTCTGGGTAATAAACCTGTTCCTCCAGCATATTCTGTTGATTGTGGTAATGAGGTTAAGGTCTCTGGTGCATGTGGTGTGGAGGGATTGGGATTTCTTTAGCTGTAGCATTTCTAGCAGAGCTGGGTCAGACATGGCTTTGTAAGTCAAGCAGAGATCATCTCTTAGTAAATGATATGAGACATAGAATAGCTGGAGTTGTTTGAGTCTGTCCATGTAGGACATGTGTTTAAGGCCTAGGATCCTCTTCATGAAGTACTTTTGTGGCCTTTCCAGCTGTTGCATGTGTCTAGTGAGGTACATGCCAAATGGGGCATTATACTCGATGATTGGCCTAATGAGGAAAGAGTTGAGAGAGATGATGACCTCTTTCTTCCTGGATGCAAAACGCTTGGTAATGAGATGTGCCACATAGAAGGACTTTCTGAGCACAGTGGCAGTGTGGTGGTTGAAGGAGAGGTTGCTGTCAACCTGTGTCCCCATATCTCTTATAATGCCTTCAGTGTTCAGTGGGCTCCCATTGATGTGGTAATTAGTGGGAACTGAGTTTTTCCCAGAGTGGATGACAATGCATTTTTTGGCATTAAGCTTAAGGCCATGGTTTTGACACCAGTCATTGGTCTCAGTGAGGCCTTTCTGTGGATGTATACATCACTTGGGAAGTTAATAATAGCTCCCAGCTTGCAGTTATCTGTGAACTTGGTCAACCAGAGTCCCTCTGTGTTGGTCTGGACTTCTGAGAAGTAGATGCCAAACAGGAGAGGACCCAGGACTGATCCCTGTGGGACTCCATACATGACTGGTCGGAAGTCTGACTTGGAGTCCACGACTTTCACACTGTGGGTTCTATTTGTTTACCAATTTGCAACCCACCTAGGGATATAGGGGTTGATGCCTAGTTTGGTGAGTTTATCAATAATTCCTGAGTGGGGAATGGTATCAAAGGCCTTGGCCAAATCGAGGTAGGCTGTATGAACTGCCTTGACCTTATCCACAGCTCTGGTTTCTGACTCCTGACTGAAGAAGTCAACCAGGTTGAGGAGGCATGATCTACATTTCATAAAACCAAATTGCATGGGCTCTAGAGTTTGGCAATTCCTTATATCTTTGTTAATTAGGTCCATGATGATGCGTACCATAGCTTTACATATCAGACTCATCAGGCTAATGGAGCAATAATTCCCAGGGTTTGTAGTCACTTCGCCTTTATGGAGATGTAGCAGTGCACCTTTCAGTAGGGACAAAGCCTGAGGTGAGGTTGTGATTGAACAGGGCACACAGATATGGTGCCAGTTCACTTTGCAGTTCATGTAGAACACATCCAGGGATATTTCTGGGTCCCATGGAAGCTGTATTCTTTGCCTTGGATAATGCAGCTTTAACCTGTGCTGCAGTAATGCTGGGTGCCTGGCATTCCTCTGGTATTGTGATTGGTCCTTTGGGGGGAGGTAAGGTTGGCACTGAATCTGTCGGCCAGTATGTTGGCAATATCTGTTGGCTCAGTATAGGAGGTACCATTGTGCAGTAACTCAGAGAAAACCTGGGTATTGCCGCGGAGATTCTTGCTATAACTATAGAAGGCTTTGTGGTTATTTTTAGTGTCTGCTGCAATTCTGTCTTCATAGCTGGCTTTAGAGGTTTTGATGAGGGATCTCAACTTTTTGTTGAGGCTAATAAGGGAGTTTTTCCAGTCTTGGGACTTCACCTTTTTCTGCAACAATTTCTTCCTTCTGTTGTAGAGTTTATTAATGGCAGGGGATTGGCTTCCTTTTTTTGGAGGAGAGCATCTTGGTTCTGTTGAGTATGGCTAGTTCCATGTATTTATGTATGTGTTCATATAGTACATTGGTGTATGATTCGGCAGTCGTGTGTCTATTTTCCATCTACATGGGTGCCATGAAGTTAGCCATCTCTGTTTTTAAGAGCCCAAAGTCAGCTTTGGAGAAGTGTTTCACGGTCAGTTAGTACAGAGGATTAAGGCTGCAAACCATTAACGAGATGCTTCCTGTGGTACAGGAGTTGAGTGCCTCAGCCTTCATGTTGTTCCCATCATGTTGCCTTGAGTAAATGCCTTAACCAGACAGTACTTTGAGGCAACTGGCCTAGGCTCCTGAATGTTCACTTGATCTGCATGCCCAGTAATTACCTATGAACTATGTGTGTGTGTTCTGTAGTTGTGTGTTTGTGTGTGTATGAGGGTGCTGCATATGTCTGTTTATATAAAGTAAACAAGAATAAATAAATAACAAAGGGACGAGCATTATGTTGTTTCAAAGCAAATTCCCCATCATGAGAATACCACCACCAAACATTTGAGAAGGCCAAACGGATGTCTGTGAAACAAATAGCTTGCATTCTTCTCAACTCACTACTTTTTAAACTCATCCATCAGGACACACCATCTCCACTGCAATAAACTCCATACACACATTCTCTCAGGCTACAACCTTAAAAGCCATTTCGTTTCAGACCCTTTGATTCAAACTCTAAGAACCAAGCTCTGACACAAAACAAATGCAGTTTTTCGGTACTTGTCCACAAACTCTGGGAATCACTTCCCTCAGAACTCAAGGAACTAACCAGCTACTATAGGTTCAGACCCCATTCAAAGACTTATCTAAAAAAAACAAATGCAGGTGCACTCGTGGGCTGTCACCTAATTCATCTTATTACCTGCCACAGTCACTTTACTTCTACTGTCACACTTCTGTCACTCCTTCAGTGAGAATCTCAGTTTTGTATATATTCATGTATATACTTGTACAACACACTAGACATTGAGACATGTATGAATGTTTTTCTAGACATTGAGACATCTTTTTCTTAAGTAGCATTGTTTGTTTTTGTATCACTTTTATTTTATTTTATTCTGTAAATATGTTGTACTCTGCAGCATTAATTTTATCATCTACATTTTCTGTGAAGTAACACTGATTTTTGGTATAGTTTCTCTGTAATTTGATCTGTAAATTTATCATGCCGTGCAGCTCAGGCCAAACCTGCAATTTGCTTAGTCTTGATCAGTGCAGTAAACAAAAATAAAATTAATACATAAAATAAAAAAAAAATAAAATATTGAATATAATGCACAGTCACAGTTGCAATATGCCAAATAACCCATGAATCCCTTCCCCACAGATGAATAAGAGATAATAGCCCACTCACTGTGCTGATGTCATCATCATAGTGTGGCAACAGTATCCGCTGCCACTATTTAAGTATGTATGCAATCCCGTTTAAAAGCAAATAATTTTATATAGTAGGTCTTAACATGGATTAGGACTTTTCCTGTGTACTGTTGATAGAGGTGTGAAATGGATAGTGTCATCTGAGGGAAAGAGCGCAAACATTATGCAGATTCATGAAGGGTATTAAAGTTTAGTATTTTAGCCAAAATCAAGGGAAAGCAAAATAACAGCAATATATAAATTATCATATGGGTCTGGAAGAGTTGCTTTGTGGGTCATGCATATTTATACAGATATACACATGCATCTTAACTGCAAATGACTACTGCTTTCTGTGTTGTGCAAATCCCCCTTAACTAGCAAAGTGTAGCATATGTAATACTACTGTAGAAGTGCCAGAATGTGTTCATGAAATTATGTGTTTGTGTACACTTATTAGAGTCAGCAGTATTTTGTTGTGTCAAATACACAGTAAGCAATAATATGTTATAGCCTACATCCATGACCCCCTGCTTCATTTGTTGCAAGTAAACTCTGTAAAAATGCATTCATATGCCACAATGTTCTGTCTACAGAAAAAAATCAGGTGTTCTGTTTCATAAATTCTGGGCCACATTCAATAACACCTACACTAAGTGCACACTAACTGTACATGACTTGTATTCAAGAACATCCCTACCACATTTGTTTTGCTTTCTAGTAAGTCAGAAACATTACATTATACTAAGTGTACATGTAGTCTACACTTTATGGTAACCTTTATGAATCCCCCTCAGTATTTAAAGCTGCAAGAAAATCAGTAGGAAAACTAAAATTAAAAGGAAAAAGATGTGAGTAATGCTTGCGTTGTCTGTTCACTCAAAACAGTGCAGTAGTGCAGTAGTGTAGGCACTAATGAATCCCAGGGTTTATCTGTACTATTTTTTAATTAAACACTCCATAAAATAAAGTTCCAATCAAATAACAGTAGACAACACATGACAGAAAAAAATGCAGGTCATGGACCATTTAAAAAGGTAGTATATAAAAGTAAAATAAGATAATAGACATGCTAGCAATTAATATATATTACTTATCCCCTGGGTCTGGTAAATTAAAATGTTGCAATACTCATTCCATTTGTCCATACAAAGCTTGGAAATGGGACCAGGTTTTAAACATGTAGCTGAATCTATAGATTTATGACATCCATTCATCAGGAATGTTCATCCAAGATGAAAACTGGAATGCTAGAAATCTAGTTACAAGGGTTCTAATCCAGAAACATTCATTTCTGCTAAGCGGAACATCTAGATCTGAAATTACAGAGATCCAAAACTCGTAATCCTTCTTCCTGTTTAAGTGGAGTCTAGTTACCCATTCATCCTTTTTTATAAGGCTGTGCTATCTCTTTAAGATCTTAAGGATATGACTAAACCATGTGAAAGTAGCCAGTGTTCTCCTGGTGACAAGTCCACCAGATATTACTATTGCTAAACCCTGTTCAAATATTTTAAGGGGAGCAAGCCCATAAATATAACATCCTAGCAATGGTCAACTGTGCCAGGGATGGCTACAGCTCCATCGGCAGCCTACAGTGGCATCTTGCCCATTCCTGAATTGCAATGTCGTCATGCAGTATACTATTCCACATGGATAACATACCCTCATATTGGGAGTTCTGGTCACTCATTGCCATGTTATATAGGAATTTCATTCTCAGAGGCTTTTATCCTGCAGTGGGTGAAGCCATTGAATATATAATCTTATCAGCTCATTCTGTGTTTACTAACTTCTTTGTTCGAATCAGGTTAGCCAAACAGGCCCTTATTTGCAAGTACTGCCACCTGAGTATTTTAGTCTGAGGAATTTTTTTGAATACCATCCAAGGAGAAGATTCCTTGGCTACTTTGCTCCCACATATCCATAACATATACAATACCAGATGAAATCCAATTTTGCCATGAAATAGGCCATCACGATAGCAGGGTTATACCAGCAAAACATCATCGAGGCAAAATCCTAGCTATCCTGTTAATCCTAGTAGGCCATTAGTCATATCAACAGTCCATCCCGCCAAGGTCACAAATTCTAAGTGAAGGGGTAGTCAAACCTCTGTATGTATGCTTCATAGCTAGCCACACTACGACTATGACACCATGGTACCTTCCTCCCATGTCTAACTAAATGTGGGAGATCCCAATCCCTCCAAGAGAGCTAGGTATATAAAACTTCTTCCTAGTAATCCATGGGGCCTTCCCATTCCAAATTAGATCTGACATAATTCCTTGAATATAAGGTAATGCCAGTTTCTTCTACACTGGCACACTCTCCTTCAGGTCTCCAATTAATGACTGTAGATTGCCTTTTATCAACTGCCCCATGTACAGCGATAGTTTAAAATCTAGGAATGTACATTGCAGAATCACCTCATATGGTGGGTTCCCAGCTTCCCGGCATAACCCAGCTGTCTCTCTAGAAAGGGGAAAGAGCCCTGTTTTGACCTTGTTACCTCAAAGTTCCATGACCGTGTACACAGACTCTAACACCTGGAAAACCCTGTCATCTTTTGTGTGTGGTCGTCAAAGCACTCAGTCGTCTGCAAGCCATGCAGTCAACTCCAAGTATGAGATCTTATATCTAATTCTGTAAGTACTGAGAATATTGAACAGAAACCCACCAATTAAGGGAGCAGCTAGTATAAAGAGAAGGGAGGGGGATAGTCACCACTCTTGTATAGCCCCCCAATCCAAGTCAATAGCCTCAGATTATATCCCAGTAGCATCAATTTGAATGGCTGGGTTTGGGTAAGGCAGTTGACACCAGGATATATCCTTTTGGGGAAATTATATCTATTATCTTCAGTATTCCAATCATTGTCATTTACTCTACCTTATATTGACCATACCACTTTAATTTCCTGTGTAGCTTCTTATCACTATAGACCAGAATGCAACTCTTCAGTTTCTTCCTCCTTTTCAGCAGGTTTACATGGCAGACATGCAGTTTAGCTGCTAGTACTACTTTAAGAATTATTGTTTTGCTTGAGAATACGTTTTGTTGATTATACGTGCTCTGCAACCACTTCTTCAAGCCCGTATCCTCTTTTATTGTGCATATTTATTGAGACATGGTGTTTATCAACATTCATTAGTATACAAATCTCCCCAAAACAAACTAATCAACTGGATACTCTAAACTGCCCATGAAGATTAACTTTATCTTTGACATAGTGGCACAGACCATTACTAAAAAGGGTAATTCATCTACCTGGTTACAAATGAATAAATTAAAAATAAATAAATCTGTCTTCTGTATATGGATTATGGCATTCCCAGTTGTTATTTAACTACAGTGATACTCATCTCTTTCGTATGTTGTTTATCGAAGAAGCTATTTATATTTACATGTAATTACTTTAATTATTGTATTTACTGCACATTTTGTTTTTGATCTGGTCTAAACTGTAACTGAAATTCATTGATGTTGAACAGACTTTGATAAATAAATGACTGCTAATCTGTAATCATACCCCAAGGTTAGTGCAATCAGACTAACACACTTCCCATGGGCAGTAATTAGGTGCTACATGACTGGCAACCAGTTTCTACCTGCAACACCTTCTTCAGGTTGAATCTGGTTTTTATCCCAGAGATTTTTTTGTTTTTTTTTTTGTTTCATTTATTGCCAACTGTTTCTTCCTTTAGCTAGGCACAGCAATCAGATACCTGATTCAGGCTGAGTAAGGCAATGCTTGTTTGCACTGGTTAGCATGTGTTGTAACAGGAAGGAGACAAGACAAGCACAGCAGCCTTCAGGGCCACACTCTACATAAATAGTTTTCTGCTTATGATTTCTACCTTGGAAATAACCTGCCACATAGAAGAATTTATTTTCACAATATCCCAGAACTCCTTATTCATGTGCACATGACTTGCTGCTCTGGAGAACAAAGATGACATTGTACATTATAAATTATGAAACAGGATGAAAGGTTAAATAGTTTTTATTTATCTTTGTTAAACAATTAGTCCTCACTTTTCATTCAAAAGCAGCCTGTGAGCAGTACCCGGGTTATGTACATAAAAAATAGAGAATGAAAAAAAAAAAGCAAACCCAGGATGACAGAAAAAAGTTCATTAGCAGCTCACAGCAGCAACTGTCTGCCCTGTGTTATCAAACAATAATACACCAATTGTGTTGTATGCTAATGCCAGGCATGAAAAACTATTGGAAATCAGCTCAAAGCACTGCATATGTTTTCCTGCCAAATCTCCCTTAACTCTGATTTTTTTTTCTAGAAGAGCATCTACAAATGTATTTATCAACCTGCTATAGAACATTCAATGTCAAATCAATACGTTACATGTAAGGTAGTATAAAAGATTGTGCCGGCTGTTCATTCATCACTGGATGTCTTCTGAAAAAAATATACCACGACTGAAAGTTTGTCTAAACGAATAATGCAGTTGTTAGTCCTGGAGATTACATAGCATCGTGCAACTGCAGTACAACTGTGCCATAGTTTATGGTAGCTCCTAAAGTTGGTATGTTAAAATCTTGGGATCAAAATGATAACAATTACAGAAATTAGCAGTGACCATTGAATTAGGGAAATTATAAGTGACTATTTGAGCAATTTCAGTGAATGGCTTTCCTGCTGAATATCTTAAAACGGCTGCATCGTTAAGCATGCTCTTAAATTATACCTATATAATTGGATTTGCAACTGGTTTGATTTTTTTCTCCCTGCCAAGCCTGTGGATAATGTACAAAAACATTGGTACTGTGTAATTACACAGATGACCGTTTGCCATTTTTCTCATTCTTTTTCACTCATGTCAAGCCCCACCCTCCCACCCCCAGCCTGCACTCATTGCCTTTGGAGTTCAGTCTCCTGCTTATCAGTCATTTTCTTTCTCAGTCCCTGTCCATCCAATTTTATATTCTGCCCGTTCTCACTTTCCTAGCCTTCTACTTTTCTTCCTTCTCTAAGTCTAGTTTAGTTTTCTAAACTAAGGCTTAAGTATTCCATTTTTCATTTTTGTATGCAATGTCTATAGTTTTTATATTTATTTTATTTATTTATTTATTTCATGCTTTTCGTTTACCAGGAAAGTCCAATTGGTTACAGGTCCTATTTTCAGCAGAGGCATGAGAAGGCAGTTATACAAGACTTATGTAATAAATGTACATATATAGAATATTAGTGATCGGGCAGTTAATCAAAAAATAATAAATGTACGTGATTCACCAGGAACCAGGGCTAAAAAACCAATGAACAAACAAAGCAAACCAGCTGTAAAGACAACCACCACAGAGTCCCAGGCAGATTCAACCAAAAACGATTTAATAAAACTGAGTGCTTTCACCTAGTGTTACAAAGACTTCATCAGAGTAACTCTGATGAAGTCTTTGTAACACTAGGTGAAAGCGCTCAGTTTATAACTCTGATGAAGTCTTTGTAACACTAGATGAAAGCGCTCAGTTTTATTAAATCGTTTTTGGTTGAATCTGCCTGGGGCTCCGTGGTGGTTGTGTTTACAGCTGGTTCGCTTTGCTTGTTCCTTAATAAATGTACATGCATAGAATAGTAAATATACATACAAAGTATAGTAATGATATGACAGTTAAATATAACATGACAGTTAATCAAAGCAAGAACACAGCAAATGATTAGTTAATACTGACTTATAAGAGTTTAGTTATTTTCAAAAAGGAATCAGGTGTAATTAGATACTAAGCAGGAGATAGTGAACGAATTATAGGATGAAGATGGTTACAAATTATGAAGGAGTACTGAAGAAGCCCAAGTAATAGAAGTGTCTATGGTCAATAGAAATGGCAGACAGGGGTAGGAGATTGTGAAGAAACAGTTGTGTTATGGTCAGTTAGATAAGAGGGTGGAGAGAGTTAGTAAGGGTTTGTAGTACAGGAGATAGACATTATCCAGGAATATCACATGTACTGAGCCATTAAGATGTTAGTTGTGTTTTAAATGATTTTAGAGAGTATATAACTAAATGATGTTTTGTTTTTTACTTTTTCCTCATGTACTATATTTTTCCTGCATTAGTCTATATGTCATTCAGTTTCCATGTTCACTGCCATTTAACTGATATGCATGACTCATTGCTTACTGTCACACGTTTTACAGCTTATTGTATATTTTTGTATGTTTTTCTCATTTTCATAGCAATTGTTCATTAGCATAGTTGGGTCTATATTATAAGATTAGCGGTTGAAAACATTGAACAACATATGGTCAACATCATATGGTCAATGTCTTCAAACGTCGACCTTATTAAAAAAAAAAAAAAAAAAGAAAGAAAAACATACCCTAACAGGTTTAATCAGGGGGGCAAGCCCCCCTGTACCCCAACACCCACTACTTAAATATACAAACTCCAAGACCGGGGTCTATATTATAAGATCAATGGTTGAAAACATCAAACAACATATGTTCGACACCATATGGTCGATGTCTTCAAACATCGACCTTATAAAAAGACAAAAAAAAAGTATCCTAATGGGTTTAAGCAGGGGGAAAAGCCATCTGCACCTCCCATGTGGGGGGTGCACCCCCCCATCCCCCCGCTTCTTAAATATACCAATTCCGAGACTGCACTACATTGCAGTAAACGGAAATCTCCCCTTACGGAGATTTCTGTTTACACGCTCGAGATTCTGAGCATTCTATATTCTCGTGTTGTCAAAGTCAGATTTGACATTGTCGGCATTCGAGAATATAATATAGACCCCCAAGACTGCATTACATTGCAGTAAATGGAAATCTCCCCTTACGGAGATTTCCGTTTACATGGCCCAGATTTTGTGCATTCACTATTCTCGTGTCGACAATGTCAGATTCGACATTGTCGGCTTTTGGGAATATAATATAGACCTGCATAGTTATCACCATTCACATCACAGCATGTTTTATACAAAATTTTTAGCAGTATTTTTAACATACTTTACAGAAACTCATTTCTTAATATTTTGATTTGTAGTTTGCACCGGAGCTTTTCTCCCCAGGTTTTCACTGAAAATAAGCTGTGCCCAATGGACTTTCCTTGTTATCAAAAGTTTTATGACCATGTAAATGTCCAATCTATTGAAGTTTTGCAGTATCACAGTGTTAGGTTTGGTGTGCATAAGCTGCACGTTAGACAAAGTTAAGGCTGATGGTAGAAGGGAAAGTTTTGCATTGATGCAGGGCAGTTTAGGAATACATGACCAGTTGCACAGTACTTCTTTTCCTGATTGGTGTAAGAAGCGATGTCTTAGATCCTCTGCACAAATATTTTAGTAAAACTACTTTAAAAAAGCTTTGCAGCATAATTGCAAACATCTGTATAAAAAGGTGACTGTGGTTTCCACATGAAACACCACTGTTGTGGATATAATTATTCAATCACAGTGGTATGGTTCTTAATGGGGCAACCCGCAGATGCCAGCTGAGAATCTGCATCTAAAACAATGTATGCCATGCAAGGTCTTACTGGCTGTTTAGAGGTTTATGGTCAACTTTGCAGAATACTGTCATGGAGCCTCTATCTTGTGAACAATCTCTGGGTTTCTGGGGAAGCTCCATGACAGCTTCCCTACACAATCTTGAGAAAAAAATTCCCCGAACATCAGTAACATACATAAAAATGTCCAATGGCATACGCCCAAATGCTTTTCTCCACAGGAAATCATTGCAGACGCAATTTCTAAGTGGGCGCCTGTGATGATTCACTTTTCCAGGAGATTTCTCCCTTCTTGAGTTGGTTCAACCATGTAGTTGGTATATAACATCACAGAGTGTGACAGAGGCTTGGTTACCTCATTGAAGCATGCAGGGGGAGCTTGTCCCCCTGCAAATAAAAACAAGAAAAAGAGTGTTTTTTTTTTTTGCCCTTTTGCTTTGCAGGGTTTTGTTTTCTCTGTTGAACCATCAACATCAACATCATTTCATAGCAGAGCCTTCCATGACATAAATGACAGGTTCCCAGTGAATACCATTGAAAAGTGTGATCATAAAATGATGATGATCACTCACCTAAAACATCTAAAATCAAACCGGACATAATACTTTCTATGGCTTTTTGCAATGGGATATCACATCCCTGCACTCCCTCCACCATTGGTCATTACATTTGATAAATCTGTGGTTGTTGCTGCTGTATATTAGAGTAAAGAGGATATTGCTGAGATGTTACAATCTAGGTCATAGTTCATATGACTCACAACTTATACTTGTGAAATTTAAGTTGTCAGTGTCGAAACTAATACCTCACTTATTTGCCTGACTCCTTTCTCAAACTATCATCTTGGGGTATTAGCTATTGTTATGAATATGCAATAAGCACCCATGATTCCATCTTTGTGAGTCCTGCAGTTAAAGCCCACGCAGCTGCTGCCTCTGCTCACTGCCCTGCTGCCACCCAACATACTTCCTTCCTGCTGCCTTTTTATGTTCTGACCCAAGCATTTCTGAATCACTAAGGTGATGTCCATTGTTCCGATGCATGAGACAGTAAATTCCTAGTCCCAGCAACCTTATTCCTGCGGAATCATTTCGCTGTTAATGTTTTGAACTGTCCCTTCTCAGTTGCCCTGCATTTCTTCTTCTCCCCATTGACTCATCTTGTACTCTGCATTATTTGGGGACAAGAAGAAAAGGCAGTGTGTCCAAATTGAATCAAAGCCCACCAGAAATAATGAAAATCCAGTTTCATTTGCTGAAATACCAAGAATTATGTCACTAATTGCTACTCTAGTTTCCAAGCATTATAGTAATTTTATTCAACTTTTCAGTTCATCTTTCTACAAGCAGAATAACAACAAGTTATGCATACAGAACAAACAAATTTATTGGCACTTGTACAAATAGTAAAAATAAGATGAACTGCAATGCATGTTGAATGACAGGCCTAGCTTAAAAATGCCAAATTTCAGAATTCTTTTATTCTTATCAATACACAAGTGCTCAAATCCTAGGATTTTACTATAGGTTATTGAAGAAAATGAGAAACAGCAACCTTCATCATATCTTTCTCTTTTCCCTGTCCTCTCCTCTTATCTCATCTCATGTTCTCACCTAACGTATACATGGAAATGCTGCCCTGCACACTTTATGTCAGCTTAGTCTTCCTTTTATGCTCATGGGGCATTGGTAGTATTAAACTATCCTCCATAACATGGCACAGTATTCCTCTCATTGCCTTATCAATAGCCTTTTGGATGGATTATGTCCACATCTTCGGATTTCACTCCTTAGGCTGTGCTTCTCAGCTTCCTTGTATTCATCACCACATTGCATAGTCTGAGTAAGTTTAGCTGTGAATTCTTTCCTTTTCTTCCTCTTAGGGTAACCTCACCAGTAATATATGTTTTCATACCTTTCATAGTGTGCATGCTTGTCCTTATAAGCCTCAAATATAACTCCCCCTACTATTACTAGGGAGCAGTTCCTTAATGCTCTGTCTAAGACCAAGAACACTACATCAGTGGGCCCAGACAATATCCAATGATGTCTTCTAAGTAACATGAAACATGACCTATCAGGGCCTCTGGAATTTATATTTAACTGTAGCCTCCAAACAGACTTTGTGCTTCATGAATGGAGAAAGGCAACAACCACCCCCCTGCACAAAGGTGGGCCATCTATAGATCCTGGAAGCTACAGACCCATAACTCTCACTAGTCTTATATGTAAAGCCATGGAAGCAATTATGGAGATGATCAACAGAGATATAGTAAACCTCCAGAGACAGGACCCAACCCAGTCTGGTTCATCAAGGGCAAATCATACCTACTCAACCTGGTGGACTTCTTTGAAAAGGTCAGTAAAGCAATGAATGAGGGAAAAATTGTTCACACTGCCTACCTTGATATGGCCAAGGCATTTGACATAATACTCCACTCAGGGATTGTTGACAAACTCAAGAAGCTAGGTACAAACCTGTATGTCACTTGGCGGATAGCCAACCGGCTCACAGACAGGACCCAGGAAGTTAGACTTGGGGAAATCCACCTCTACAAAGAGGCTAGTCACAAGTTGAGTCCCTCAAGGATCAGCCCTTGGACCGCTCCTTTTTGGCATTTACTTCTCAGAAGTTAAGGTCAATGTCAGTGGTCTGTGGCTGACTAAATTTGCAGATGATTGCAAACCAGGAGCTTTCATTGAATGTAAAACTGACACAAATGTTCTGCAGGAGGGGCTGACACAAACAAACAACTGGTATCAGAGTCATGGACTGAAACTAAATGCCAAGAAATGCATAACAGTGTCCTTTGGGAAGTCTTCCATTCCTGGTAACTATCATATTGATAACACACCCCTTAGAACTGACCCAGTAGTTAGAGACTTAGGGACATGCATAGATGGTAATCTAGCCTTTGATCATCACATGTCTACAGTGGTGAGGAAATCATTCAATGTTGCGCAACGTATAAACAAAGGTATGGCATCTAAGTCCAATGAAGTCATTATTCCACTGTATCTGTATTCAGCATTCATCAGACCTATCATTGAGTACAATGCCCCCTTTGTTCTGTACCTAACCAGGCATATCCAACAATTGGAGCATCCACAGAGGTTCCTCACTAAAAGAATACAGGGCATAAGTAATGTGCCTATGCAGACCACCTCAAGGCCCCATCCAAGTATTCTGTCTCTTACAGGCTTTTGATGGGAGATCTATGCCTGGCATACAAGGCATTTTCAGACCCCACTCTGATGGACCTCTTGCATATCCACAAAACAAACAGCACCAGAATTACCAGTTCTAATGACTTAAACCTTGCCTGTGCTATAAATAGGGCCTGCTGAAGAGATTGGTATGTATCCCAAAGACTACCCCCATCTATGGAACAGGCACCCCATCCATGTGAAGTAGAATTCCTCCTTAACCCAATTCAAGTGCAACTTAACAATTGGAAGGGAAACCGGAAATGTATCCCTGGTTTGGCACCTATGTCTCTAATGGACACAGGCAACCTGTAAATGGTTCATCTCCCAGGCCCATGCTTACAGGTATCAAGGGTAGCAGAACTTGTCAGAGATTTGGGATGCATGGCTAGGCTTAAAAAGGCCCTTGTGGTTGTTATCCTAGTAAACACCTATGAACCTATGAACTAACTAATGGCTGCCCTGCCTAAAAGCTTCCCCAGGTCTTCCTGGTGCAAGAACTTCCATCTGTAACCATTACAATGACCTTTTCATCATTAGCATGCAAACTTATTTTGATGTCTAAACACAGTGAAACATGTGACTCAATTATGCTAAGCAGGATAAGACCCAGGACTAAAACTTGCTGTCTAGCTCTTAATGAAATTTCACCTAATGGGTTCCACACAAACAGCCGCCATATGTATTCTGTTTTCTTACTGCCTCATTCTTTTGAGCCACATCTCTTTACCCATCTTCCTGTAAACCTCTTGGGAAGGGCAAACATCACAAGCCCACTGTCATCTATACCTGTGACAATGGTATCATAGAAATGGACCTTTGTTGTATGGCAGCCTGTTGTTGACCATTTACAAGATAACTAACATACAGGAAATCCTAAGACCTATCACATATAATATGTCCTGTAACATCTGCTGACTTGGTTGTGGGGGAAAATGGTCCCTGATTACTGATTCATTTATCTGGTTAACAAAGGAATAAATTAAAAGTGTAACTAAATTAAATGGAGGTAGGACTACCCTCCTTATAACTGATATCTTTACAACCACTTTTGACTGGGTTCTCAACAGTATGTAGAGGTTAATCAGATAGTATAGAAGATTCAGAGCATGCAATGCCATTAAACAAAGACTAAAACCCTAACAATTTATGATCTATCAAAACTAACTGCATTCACGGTCTAACACAATATGTACAAGGAGGCTGGGGCTATTAGTAGGTTATTTCTGTTAGTACTGTGGCATACCTCTCAACCATACCGAATTGCTCAGTATTTACTGGTTTTGAGGGCAAAATAATGGGGTGCCACTAATTCTGGATTGGCCCCTTCAATTCCCAATTTTTTTGAATTTTTTTGTGGCTGACATCATCACGCAGCATGCATGATGACATCAGCTTGTGACTGCCAGCTTGTCAGAGAGAGGGAGATTTGACTATGAAGAGTACAGCCTATTAATTTGGAACTGCAGGCTGCAGCACAGCAACAAGAGCGAATGCAGTATTTACTTTTACAACGACAAGTTAATGTACGCTGAAGAAGTTCTGCCAAATTCCAACCAGCGCCCACACTCCCAGGATGTAAAGTTTTAATTTCTCGAGATGCTCAACTCCGAGTCCCCAGTTAAGTAAAAAAAAAAAAATGCATATCATATCATATGATACTGTCACAATGCTAACAGCACATGGTATTTTTCCTGGTAACCGGGATCCGGGGAGTGAAACTGGAAACCATATGGATGGTGTGATGTATTTTAATACTCCTGCGAGAGAAGAGAACTTTCAGTGAAACTACTATGCTATGCAGTCAGTTGCCAGGTCAGCTTTTAAAAGGTAAGTGACTGACATGACTGTTCACAAGCTGTTACTAACTGTGCAGAAACAAAATGATAAACTGCCCAAAGTGCTTAATTATTTTTCAGTTTGAATTTTACTTGGTTTGCAGTGCACCTGTATTAAAGGATTTTTTTACTGAGAGTCACCCACCAGAGCCTTGGGCAGTTTATCGTTTTGTTTGCACTGATTTGTTCCAGTTTTGTGGTATTTTTGGGCGGTTCACAAAACTATTTTCAGTTCAATTAGTTTAATGTACCCCCCATGTCCTTTTACAATATTTTGTAATGTTTCTAGTTTTATGGGATTGGGAGCCATAATGTTGTCAGTGCTTTGTAACATTGTAATCTTTTAGCAGTGTTTGTGGTGGCTGTGTACATTAACCTCCTAAATGTTAACCTCCTAAACTGCAGGCAGCAGCAACACAAAGAAGCACTTTACAATCTCAGGTGTAGGGGCTGTGGCCATCTTTAGTCAGGGCACTCAATAGAAATTACCATGTTTAGGAAGCCTATTTTCTCGGCTCATTGCCCTTACTTAAGATGGCTCCATTAGTGCACTATAATATCAGATCATAGACACACCATCTGCTACTGCTTGTTTGCTCTGTTTCTCTGTTCTACTTCCTGCTTTAGATGGGCATGGAAAGTTTAGATAGCA
Source organism: Protopterus annectens (assembly GCF_019279795.1). Taxonomy (NCBI): domain Eukaryota; kingdom Metazoa; phylum Chordata; order Ceratodontiformes; family Protopteridae; genus Protopterus; species Protopterus annectens. The sequence goes on from NC_056741.1 coordinate 155,131,429, forward strand.
GAAAGCAGTCTGCAGGATCTAGAAGGATGGAAAGAACCAATAATTCCTATCATCAGGAATTTTAGACAGATAGCAAAACTTTAGACACATCTACGTGCCAGCGGAACATACTGAAAAGTACTGCTGTTGTAAGATACAGTTTCTCAGCCTTTATTTGCCAGTAAATTAAATTGTATTTTAGTTTTCCTTGTTGCTCATATTTCATCTTAACTGCATGCACTATTCTGGGGTTTTGTTGTATTGCATTAGTTAACTGTGTATTTTCCAATCGTACATTAGTCTTATGATAAGTGAGGAATCGTTTGCCGACTTTATACATTTGTAGAAATGGCTGTCATCACAGACATGCAGGAGAAGGGAGTTTGTAACAGGCGCATGAAGAACTGTTTTCTAGATAAAAGAGTGGGGCTTTTCTGGAACAGGCTGCTGCTGCTGGTATACGTGTTAATTTTAAAATGTGGTTTGTTTTCAAACGTGCATGGATTGGGTAGCAATAAATCTTAGCAGGAAATTAAGGACAGATGAGGTCCTGTACTAGTGGCACTGTTGATGCTAGTTTCATGGGGATCAGTATATAAAGTGCATTTTGTGTGTGCATTTGTGTTAAATGCCTGCACAGGAAGCATGCTTTACACTCCTTTGCAGCATAAGTAATGGAATGGAATTGATGTCTAAATGACATCTTAAACTATACAGCAAGTGTTCTTGATTTATTGCACTGAGGACACATCATAAATAAAAGGACTGCTATTTACATTTAGTTATACAACATATGCAGCAGACAGAGTGCACCATATGATACCCTCATTTTAGCCAGTGAAATATTGTAATCAAAAATAAATGATATGGTTCCATGGTAGCTATTCTCCATAAGAAAGATAAAAAAAACAATGGCATAGTACCTTGAAAATGCAAGATTACATAATTTTGCTCTCTGCTACATACAATGACTACTAAAATGAAGTGTAAAATAAACAGAGAGAGTTCATAGCTATTCAGCTACTGAAATGTAGTGGAGATTTACATACTTCTTACCAGTTTGCTTTTATTATTAAATATGTGAAACACTGAAAAATTGATTATAAAACTGATGCAGTAAATCAGTTGTCTATAGGAAACCACAAAAATCAAGTCTTCCCAAACTGGCAGTCTACTCAACACTTAGTTTTCAAACAAATATGTATTTTGGTATCCATTTACCTGTGTATCAAAGCAGTTCAATGAAAGCACAATACAAAATAGATACAATTTATAGAAAATAGAAACAGGGAAAAAACACAAAGGCCGGGATTCACTAATCCTCCGTGTAAGACTAACTAAGTCTTACACGGACACTGCAGTGTAAGAGTATGATGTCAGCGCGTCATGCATATTCATGAGGGCGCGCTAACTCAAATCTAAGGCTTACACGGACTGTGCACAAGTGCAGGGGGCGAGTCAGACTGCCGAGCAGTCCAAATATCCACGCCCCTGCAAGTGCATAAACAGCAAATGTCAACAGAAATGAGCGAGTCTGCTCAAATGTCCACAAACCCAACACTACACTCCCCCACATTCAAAATCCCTGTACAAGTTAAAAATGCAAAGCTGACCTTTTTTTTATGATTCCTGACATAGCTGCCTGTATTTGCTCGTGTATGTGCGGGTTTGCCCATTGCTTAGTGACAGATAGCAGCGTAGACATAGAAGATGATAATAAACTACTGATATGCAAATGAAGCCAAATAGCAATAGCGTAGTGGTAGACCCATCTCACAAAGAGGAGGCATTCACGGTTCGAGTCCCGCCACTTCCCTCCCTATTTTCTGTAGGAAATGTGTGCATAAAAATAACTCCTAACATTTATCTTTTAAACCCCAGTAAAATGCATTGAAATGGCCTATGCGCTAGTGAACGATATTTAATATATATATATATATATATATATATATATATCTATATGTAAGAAGGTGGAATGGTCATGCATACTGATAAATGCATAAGTAACGTATCTTAAGCAATGTGAAGCACTGATAAGCAAAGTCCACTAATAGTAAGCACAGTGAAGTATAATTGCTCATAGCTTAGCACCGCTTTAACTAGCGCAATAGGTTTGTGCGGAGCTAAGCACCGTGCCAACTAGTGTAACGTCGGGCAGTGTAGAGCAACATACAGCAGCGTCGAGCAACGTAGGGCAAAGCTGAGCAAAGTGGGCTAAACACAGTAACAAAATAAAAAGCAATGACAGGCCGCGAACCTGGGACACTGTGCACCATAATCACAGTACCAAACCACTAAGCCATGACAGCTTTAAATATGTATGTATTTCCAACACACGCATATATGACAATGGAAGTTTACCCATTGCTAAGCAGGTTTGCTCTTAGCTGACATTTTTCAAAACTGGCCAATCACAAATACGTGTGGGAAATGAGGCATATTTAAGCTCCATAGATGGGAATAATTGCCATAACTGGTTGTAGCTCCCATCTGCAGACAGTATGGCCGGTGTTGGAGAGGGATCTCATTTTCGAGCGCAACGGTGGGGCATTGAGGAGTCAAAATATATGGTTTGGCTCCTTGTCCATCATCATGATGCAAGACTCCTGCAGGGCCAGTTCCAGGGCACGGAGTACAAAGCAGAAGCCTGGAACCGGTTAGCACATGATCTCACCAGTGCCACAGGCATCCCACGGACTGGTGAGCAGGTCAGATACCACCGTGCAGATCTGAAGAGACGCAAGGAGGACCAACTGAACCACTGGATACAGGAGGCCAGTGGAATGCCAAATGCCCCACTACTGAGTATGTAGCCATGGAATGAAGTATGTAAGAATTGCTATTGTAGTCTATATTATGGATAGGTATGTCTCAATATCCCTTCATTTACTTCACAGCTGCAGGTGTCCATGCTGCAAATCAGCAAGCCTATGCAGATAAGCTGCTAAGGCTGCGCCACCAGGCAGGTTAGTAAATATTCTGCATGTGTAGTCATATAAAAGAAGTGAGAGAGCCTGAAAAAGAGTGTTGTAACCCATTATTAAAGGTATAAAAAGTGTGGAATAACTTCTCTGCATGTACTGTCATATAAAATAAGTGAGACAGCATGAAAAGGTGTTGTAATCCATTAATAAAGGTATAAAAAGAGTGGAATAACTTCTCTGCATGTACTGTTATATAAAATAAATGAGACAGTGTGAAAAGGTGTTGTAACCCATTGATAAAAAAGTATTGAATAAAAGACCTCTGCATGCACTGATATATCAAATTATTGAGAGAGCCACTAGAAAAGTGTGTAATGTAATTAATAAAGGTATAATTCCTGGAGTGTGTCCGTGTCACTTTCTTCGATATGTTGTTGTACCCTTGCATAATAGAAATAGTACTGTTGTATTAAGTGCAGTCAACCCACACATGGGTAGGCCCATATAAAGTGGATGAAGGGAGTGCGAGTAGCTGCTAAGCATATATACAGTCCTCAACTGTCGGTTAATGGCCGGCATGTACAGGTTAACCTGGCACATGAGTAGCTTGTTATTGTGTTCCCCAGAAATGTCAGTATGCTGCTAGAAATGTAGGCGGCGGTTAACATATACCTGATAATGTCACCTCAACACATCCAGATATGTAGATACATAAATATGAATGAAAAATATAAATATGTAACAGTAACATCTGCATCCAGGACAGTTTGTATGTCAGATACAGGTCATGTATATCAAGAACTAGCAAAACCCATTTCACAATTTAACGGACATTGCCTAGTGTAATAATACATGTAGGGGAAATTTAACTGCAGTCAATAAGAATGCAGTGTAAACTATAAGTATAGATAAGTTGTTAATGGTGGTATCTTTTTACACCCTACTGTATGTGCATAAACAATGCAATTCCACACCTCAATGGGTATGTCTAATCTCATAACATTTGTTGGGGCACATGTCCAATTGTTATATAAATATCTGCATTTACTTTGATGCATGTGCCCTGTTCACATACCACAATCTTGGTGGTCTGTTGCCACCAATCAATCCTGCATGCTGTTGGAATGTCCACTGTTGTTCTATATATGCATGTGTTATGCTTGCTGTTCAACTGTTGGAACTCTGATGTGTTGGGTTAATGGGAATACTACTGTATGATGTTACAACTAAACTGGAATGCTGTTGGCTATTACTAACCCATATTGTCATTAAATCCTCCTAAAAAATAGAATGTATGGGAAGGCCAGTCCCAGTGGACCCACCTGTCCCACCTCACTGGCGATGGCACCTGGCACCAGCGGTTCCGGTGCCCAGCCCGGGACCCCCTCCTCCATTGGTCCTGTGCCACCTTCAGGTGGAAGCGCTGCAGGGGATGGGGCTCGTCCCCCCTGTGCAAATGTGGGCAGAGGAGGGCCACCTATCACCCTCCGAACGGTCCGGGCTGTGGTGCGTAGGGAGATCCAGCATTCAGTCGCTGATCCTCTACGCCAGCTCGAGGCAAAAGTGACGTGACTCATGGGTGAGCCTGCCCCTCCTACACAGCCCCCAGCACAGCCACCCCCTGGGCTGTGAAGGTGCAGTGGTGACTGCCCATGGGTGGGGATTTCAGTTCCACTGTTGCCATCTGTGGGCTCATGGGCTTGCGATTTCCAAGCACCCTTCTCCATCAATGGTGTTCACCCATCCCATGTGTCATACTCCGCCCCTGTATGCATCTTGTTTGTCTTGTCTGTTTACCTCCCCAACCTACCTCCCAAAATATACCTACTTCCCCCACCCCACATTCCACTCTCACCGGAAAAAAAAAATGGGCAATCTGCTCCAACAAAAAAATTACACCCCATACATAGCTGCCCATTTCACACACATGTCCTCTGGATACATAAACTGAAATTTAATTGGCAGTACAACATACTTCGTTGTCCTAACCCCTCTCTCAGGGGTGGAAGGTTTCAAATTTCACTTCAGATTACCACTTTATGCACAGTTGTTGCTGTTAAAGAAATGGGCAGCTATGGACCTTCCCTACACCCGTCCTGCACATCCCGAGCTGTTTTGCCTACTGTCTTTCCCTCTTTGTGCCCCTTTTTTCACCACTTTCCTATCTCCCTATTTTCTTTTCTTTCAAAGAAATTAGTGCAGGGGTTAGCGGGAGTAAGCACTTTTAAGCAGTAGTTAGCGGGTCTGCGTGAGTGTGCGCCTGTGTGCACTTAGCCAAGCTTGTGTGCACTTAGCTAAGCTTGTGTGCGCTTAGCTAAGCATCACACAAACCCACTTACAACTGCTTAAACGTGCCTTAGTCACTCTGTATGTCAGGGCCCTTGTTCTGCTCAGCAGCAAAATAAAATACCTCTGTAAGTCTCGAACCCCGGACCTTGTACACACTAGATTGCATGAAGTACCACTGAGCCATGGTAAACATACAACAAATTGGTGCTGAAACCAATATATCATGCATCAGACTGAGTGAATGTAAAGGACAAATAGGAATGCCGTAATACAAATCCTGTTCTGTGGATCTTTACCAGCAGTTCTTGTGGAATTGCATTACATGACAGTGAAAAGAGAACCAGCCATTCTAGCAGGAAATAATGTTACAGCAGCACTTCACAACCCCCGCACAGTATTATAGCAGGACAGACACTAGCATATCTGACTAGGGTAGAGGCCATACTTCCCAACTGTGGCAAAAAGTAAGAGTTAGACACCACTTGTACTTCAGGAAATGTGTATTAATCCATATGCTCTGGTTCTCTCTAAGTCTCAACCTAATGTTACTAATATTGTAAAGGTGTACCTCACTTCTACCTACTTTACCCTAAGTCTGTTCAAATATGTACCTGAGTGTTTGAGAGGCCTGGCAGAGGCAGAAACACACAGGCATATCAGCTTTTCTGCTGGTACACACTGTGCAAATAGCTTTGGAAGGAGTTCCACAAGCATACCCTTATGTAGGAGTACACCACTGAAATACCAAGGGATGTAGCCATGTACTGGTAGCAACCAGCTGTGACAATGCCATTGTTCCAGTGCTGAAAAGACCAGTGTGGTACACAGAGAATAACAGGCTAACCTCGGGCTACCATCTGTATAGGTCCACAGTCGAGAGCTACGCAAACAGACTACTTGCCTTGGTAAACTAACAGGTACACAGCAACCCTTTAGGTCCAGCAAGATAAAGTCCACACATTAAGACATAATGCTCTCTGTCCTACTGCACCCCTACCCAAATGTACAATAAACCTGTGTGTTCAGGGTCTACCAAGGATGTAGGTAGGCATTCTCGGTACAGAAATTTATACAGTTTTCTTGAGCAACCTGTGCTAATGTAAACAGTAAAAAAGCACAAACCGTTCAAAAGTGAGTGAATAAATATTCACAGTATAGCAGTTCACAAACAGTTCATGTGCCAATTGTATACATCTCAATAACTACTTTTGTATGGCAGTAAATTGTATAAGTAGAAAAGAAACTACATACTCCCATGTATCTTGTGTTAGCATATGTAGGGGTGAGTACAATTCTACACTGACAACTGTGTAGTGAAAGTGGCAACATTCAGGTCTGAGTACAACAATTATATCACTGGCTACTCCCCTAGCTTCAAATTTAAGAACTATACCAACCTTCTGACTTACACAACGGTCTCCACAGCAAACAAGCATGGGTCCCACTCTAGAAAGCTGAAAGGGCTACGCCTACCTGACATAGCAATTTATAGCATTGGGTTGCTATGACAGTGAGTACTGCACACACAGCAGGCTGCATGCAATTACCAAATGGTGGCCACCAATTGGTGCAGAGGCCATCACATGCACATGTGCAGATACCTATAAAAGCAGGCTGTACCTGCTGGCCACACATGCAATCATCCCATTATAGATGGTGAGAGAGAGAGACACACACACACACACAGACAGAGAGAGTGAGAGAGAGACTCACACCCCCACCCACACCAGTAGGAAAAAAAATTATAAACTAATAAAAAAAAAAAATAAAACATAAAATAAAATTTATTACATTCAGCCACAGAGACAGCTAAGTGAAAAATATGAACGCATACAAAGGAAAGGTATGTAACAGATATGTATTTACTGGCATGTAGTAGATGTATTTGAAGACCACTCTACATACTTTGAAACATCAATATGTGGCAGCAGTAGGTATCTATGCACAGATGCCCTGCATAACTACTGCCATGGACATATCAGTGTGTAGTTGTATGCAGTGGGACATAACTGTGATATATGTAGCTCAGCAGTAAATGTCAAACATCTGAACCATGTTATCTGTATTCTGTACAGTCCTGTGGACAATGTCTGTTTGGAGGAGTAGCGCATACAGCTAAATAACCATGGATGTGACAGAGTAACAAATGCATGATAGTCATATCAACATGTAACTTAGCATTGGCAACAGCTGTACCAGGCTAGTATGGTAATTAAGCATTTGCAGCTATATATACACCCTCTAATATTACTGTGTGCTCACATGTGACACCTGTTCATGTTGCAGCAAGGCACAACAGGTCAGCCGTGAGGTATATGGACTTACAACAGTGTGGCCCTTGTGTGTGTATGGCACACACATACAGAGAGATCTGTCTGTGTCAGATATATTAGCATCTGTACATGTGCATAGAGCAAGAGACATACTGCAACTGTTTGTGAAAGGTGGATACATATATGTTGTTTAAGGTTGTTATGTGCATATTCCTATATAGGTCGTAGTGTGTGGCAAACCAGACAGCATACAGTGCTGGTATATGACATGTGGTGTTTGAACACTGTGGGTATGATTCGTCAGGTTTGCAGTGTTGCAGCCAGTGAGGCCTGCTAAAGCTACATGGGCTGAGTATACCTTCAATGCATTCCGCACAACACTGTGCAATATTATGACATAACTGTATACCTCACAACCTTCCCATACTCAATATTCCCACCATGAAAGGTGGACTGTATATGTGCCTATATGTATATCAATATGTACACCAATGGATGTTCATATATATGTGTGTATATATACACACACACACACACATATATATATATATATATATAGAGAGAGAGAGAGAGAGTGAGAGAGTGAGACAGGGTCATATTTACTGCAACAGATGCCTTGTGACAAAGCTATGGACTCAAGCTCAATGTTGACACTGCATTGGCATCCCTCCTTGCAAAAACTCAGTACCCATTAACTACCACATAGGTGGTAGTCCACTTAACACTGAAGGTGTGATAAGAGACCATGGGACACAGGTGGACAGTAGTCTCCCATTTTATTGTCACAGTGCCACACTAGTCATGTAACCTGTCTACATGGCACATGTAATCACAAAAGGTGTGTCATCCAGGGAAGTATAGGTCAGTGTTCCCCTCTACTCCACACACAGAAAACCCATTATATAGTACAATGCCCCATGTGGTATGTACCTCACAAGACATCTACAGTAACTGGAAAGGACACAGACAAACCTCACAAAGGGTAATACCAGCCTCAAACAGATGCCCTATGCAGACCGTCCAACAAAACTACAGCTAGACTGTGTCACATGCACAGCTGTGTGAAACCCATAGCTGGTGGACATGCTCCACGTAATCAGATCACAATCCCTACGAGCTACACGCTCTAGGGACATAAAGCTTGTCACCTCAATAAACAGCACATGCTGGACGGATAGATCCCTATCTCAGAGACATCCCATACTCTGGCACAAACCACCTATCAATAGCAAATGAAGCTCCTAATTAGCAGTCATCATATATAAACCTGATGATTGTATGTGAGATAGGAAATACACCCCGGGAATCACCTCTGTGGCTCTGCTTGACAGAGCCACGTGAAATGAAATCACCCATGTGTCAAAGGCCAGGGTAGCGTATGGCTAGACATCTATAGGTCCTAGGGCCAATAGCCTATAACCTACCTACGAACCGATACACACCCACATGTACCTGTTGCAGTACTTGATTTGTGAGGTTGACTGAGTGTGATGGTAAATGTGTTGGTGAATATGTCCGAGTTCTGTATATGTGTGATAGCTAAGTGGGAAACTCTTTCTGTCATGGTATGTAGTGTCCCAGCTGTGATCCCAGCAAAGGATGTGTATGCTATTGCTAGGCACAAAAAGCAGTATGCCAGATGGTCTGATGTAGTGTGTTGGTGTCGACTGGGGTGTCCCATTGTGGGCTACAGCAGTACATGTATGCTTATCGAGTGTTACTGCTGGTGAATCCAACCCCTGAATGAACTGTAGTACTACCTGAAGCTGTATGCCTAAACAGCACAGTAAGGTGTATGTACACATGTCCTGGAACCACTGTTTTGTTTGTTCCCCGTAGTCCTCCAGATGACATACCTCAGGCATAAGGTCTTGTAACTACTGACACACAGTACTGTATGGTACACAGGTAAAGGTCATGTGTGTTGCCATACCTTTGTGTCTGGTATGTATGTCTGATGTGTGTGTGTGTATGCCTGTACCATGGCCTCGGTCATATGTGTGTTACAGGATATAGGTGTGTATCTAGCAACATGTATAGTGTAGTACAGCAGTATGCCACCCATACTGACGAATGGGCACATATGTTAGGCAGGGGTTTACCATCAATGACTAGTGTGGTATGCTGGTAATACTGTGACTGGACCCTACAATCATTGCAATGGATTACATGTTATGTTATGCATTAGCAAGATACATATCCCCTATGGCTAGGTGGTGCATTGTGTCACATACAGTGTGCCATATACTGTTGTATAGTCTTACATACTGGTTTATCTTTGTTGCTGTGCAGAACATGGTTTGATATATGGAGTATGCCAGACACTGTCAGACAGTTGTGGGTTGAGCACTGATATATGGTATTGGAAGTGTGTATCCTTTGACAGCCAATAGGTTGCTATATATGGCAGTTAAATGATATTCGTACTTTAGAATTCATATTCTGGTGCAGGAAGCGGAGGGAGTGGAGGGGCTGATGCTATTACCAAATTATTGTCTTCTTTATCTAGAAACATAGCTTTTGAATTATTACTTTTTTGTTCCCTACGGTTTGCTTCCTCAATCCACCTGTGTGCCTGAGGAATACCCAATTGACGTTGCTTTTTTACCTGACCTTTTGCGTCAGTTTTAAGCTGTTTGACAAGTTTAATAAGCGAGGATTTTTCTAATTTGCCATTAAATTCATATTTATTAACCCATTTTGTATAGTATCTAACATTGTCGGCACGCTGTAATTGCATATATTTTGCATCTTCAGTTAGCGGTGGGTCTTGGGAACTTTTTGTACACTTATTACCCATTTTGTTCTAACTGTTAAAAAATGTTACGTAACCCTTTTTATTCTCACGTGGTACCACGATTTTCTGTTTCACAGTTTATCTAGAATAACTGTGTTACCTATTCTGTTTCCCTGATCTATGACAAGACTGGAATCTTTCTGTCCCTGACTTGTACAAAACAAATCTCCTGACAGATGATTCAAATCAAGTCCCTGATCTAAAACAGAAAAAAGGTAAATCTCACCTTACCTAAGCCTCCGTGATTGACCATCTCTGGTTCGTATACTTAACTCGTCCTCCAGTCGCAGATCAGAAAAGTGGCTGGCCTCTTTTGAACGACAATTCAGTCAGAGGTCTTTCAAAGCAGGAGAACCGATGTGGTCTCTTCCCCGTATGGTTTCATGCCACCTGGCTCATCTGACCTGAGGCGAAGTGAGAGTTTCCAGTCCAGCGGACCAATCTGTCAAAGGAAAAACAACTTCAAAATGATCAACACATGGCAGGTTCAGGTTAAGGCACTTTAATCTTGCAGCAAGGAGACAAAAACGTGTTAATACAGAGTTTGTCTAACTAGAATCAGGAAGTGAAGCTATTGTTATACATTTCTTACAAGGTATTGCCTACTAAGCTGACGTAATAAATCACAAGTTCTTTCAATATTATTTCACACCAGCTGTTTGTCCATGATTTTCTGCTGGCATATCAAGTTTACAAAAAAAAACTTCCTAAGAAAAACAAAGTGGCCTTGATGACCACCGGTCAGATACAACTTCTCACTATGCAATGTTACCATTCAAGGTACTATGGATAATTTGAGCACAAAGCAAGTACAGATTACAGTTCATTTCTTCAAGCAGTCTTTGTTTGATGTATCTCTTATTTTCCGCAGCTGTGCATGTTCACATAACACGAACAGGGCTGATTGTTCATATTCAATCACATTATAGAAAACAGTATTGTTCTATTCATTCACTATTCATTAATTTTCCTGACCTAGCAGATAATCACCTGCTTCTCAGTACATTTCCAAACGGCATAAACATGAATTTTGCTGTGCTAGCAAATATTAGGTCAGAGAGCATCTTGCAGTTTCAGAAAGCATACTGCAGTTTGAAAAAGCACCTTATAATTTCATACAGAATTAAGCTGTACATAAAATAGAATGAAATGTGTTAACCCTTTTAGCCTCTAATAAGCGCTAAACATATACATTAATACATATTTTTCTAACATTTTCTTACAGATTTAAGAATTGACTAAATGGGCTTTAATTAAGTTTATTCAATCTATCTTGCATCGATCAAATTACATTTGATATTCTGCATTATACTGTCTTATAAATGTACATCCTATGTGCAATATCAAAACATTCATGACTACCCTATGTGCACATCAAACCTGTCAGCCAATAAGAACCCCTACTCTAATCCCTATTTCAGATATATCCGCTAAAGTTATAAAACATAAAATAAAACTGCACACACTGAAATAAACACTAAAATAAATATTAACCTCCCCAAGTTAATGCCCCCAGCAGAATCAAGCTCAAGATAATGAATCCAATCTTACTTAGAAAATGAAATAAAATGGTAAACAGAAAATGAGAAAATGGCATTGTGGGCAAAACAGTCCTATGCAACTAAACTAAGGGAATGGCCCTAGAAAAAGTAATAGAAAAAAAATAAAATTAAAAAATCCAAAAATAGCACCACATTCCTAAAAATAATACAAAAAAACTTACCTTACCTGAAACCCCACACTGAAAATCATCTAAGAACTAAAGTAGAAAACTACCCATGAGAGAGCCCGGTCATGAGAGCCTAGATTAATCATATAAAGCACTACTCAGCAGATAACTTATGCAAATAATATAATTATTGTGTCTCACTAAAATGAACTAGAACAGTAATTCAGCTTAAAAAATTAAATTTCAGTAAAAGACTATGTGGGGCTCTGTTTCCTGAGTTGCACTGCAAGATTAGGGGACTTCATTTCATGGCTTCATTACTCATCACAAAACACATTTTGTAATATCTTGGTACAAGATTGTTATACTTCATACACAGCACATCACAACTTTATATATCTGTCTATATATATATATATATATATATATATATATATATATATATATATATATATATACATATATATATATATATATACATATATATATATATATATATATATATATATATGGGTCTACTTCATTTGATCGACAGACCATTTGATTGAAACTCATTTGATCGAAATTTCATTTGGTCGTAAACCAGTATTCAAGGCATAAAACTGGGATTTGTTCCCCTCCCCAATGTCGTTCGACCCTGGAGTTGGTATATATAGTTAGGGGGGGTGTGGGGGTGCAGCCCCCCACATTGGGGAGTGTGAGGGGGGCTGAAGCCCCCCACATAGTTTCTTTTAAAAGAAGAAAAGAAAACAAAAAGTACACATTTTAAACAAAAATAGGTGGGGGGCTTATGTCTATCTATAGCAGCACATAATATTGCACAGTAGATATTGCACTTAGAGGCTTTAAGCAGTGGTAGACTAGAGATCATTTTGTCCACTGTACAGAATGTAGCTTGTATTTCAAGCTACTGCACAAAAAGTAATAAGCATTTGGTGAGATATTGCACAAGTGAGAGAACCTAGTAATGAGTTATTACACTTTAAGAATAAGATATTCTTTCAGCCTGTGTGGCCACTGCTTAGGTGACCTGTTGGCTTGCCTGGCTACTCAAGTTTAATAGCCTGATGGCCTGAGGAAAGAAGCTGTTTCTGAATCTAGTCATTTTGCAAGGTACGCTTCTGTAGCACTCACCTGAAGACAAGCAGTCCCTCAGCTGGGTGGGTACGGCCTTTAACAAACTTTGTGGCTCTTCCAAGACACCATGCAGAGTGCAGATCCAATATAGATGGAAGTGTGGACCTCGTTATTCTCTGTGCCCCTTTCACCACCCTTTGAAGGGCCTTACAATCCATGTCCTTGCAGTTTACAAACCATACTGTGAAACTGCTCATCAAGCTGCTCTCAATGGTGCCTCTGTAGAAGGTTGGGAGCACCTAAGATGGAGGTTTGCTCTCCTCAACCTGCATAGGAAGAACAGCCTTTGTTGTTTTTTCTTGACAATATTATTAGTATTGATGGACCATGTCTAGTCTACTGCGAGGTACATCCCCTAGGAATTTCTCCCTTTCCACTGTTTCTCCTTTGATTGTGAGAGGGACCCGTGTCACCTTTTTTTTCCCCTGAAGTCTACAATTACCTCTTTGGTTTTGTTTACATTCAGGACCAGTTTATTGTTGTCACATCAGTCAATAAGATACTTCACCTCCTTCCTGTATGCTGTTTTATCACCTTTGCTGATTAAGTCTACCACTGTAGTATCATCTGTGAATCTGATGATGCAGTTTGAGCTGAACCTGGCTGTGCAGTCATGGATCAGCATGGTGAACAGCACAGGACTGAGAACACATCCTTGAGTGACTCCCCATGCTCAGTGTAAGGCTCTTTGAAGTGTTATTGTTAACTCTTACTCTTCGTGGACTGTAAATACAAAAGTCCAAAATCCAGTTATACATAGAAGTACTGGCCCCCAAGTGAATCAGTTTCTGTATCAGATGTTGAGGTGTGACTGTGTTAAAGGCAGAGCTAAATTCAATGAATAGCAGTCAGACATAACAGTTCTTGTTTTCCAGATGAGCTAAGGAGGCATCTGCAGTGGAGGGGATGGACCAATACACAAATTGGAACAGGTTTAGTTCTGCAATAAGATTTGTTGTTAAATTGTCTTTGACTGGAAACACTTCATTACTGTAGAGGTGAGAGCTCCCGGGCAATAGTCGTTCAGGTTTTCTAGATGAGACTTTTGGATAGTGGTATGATTGTTGTGTTCTTGAAGCAACTGGGTACTATGGCCTGACATAGAGATGTGTTAAATATGTCAGCAAGAACCATGGTCAGTTGGACAGCACAGTCTCTAAGCACTTATTCCAGAATGTTGTCTGGTCCTGGTGCTTCCCTTGGGTTTATCCATCTTAAAGTTCTCTGAACATCGGCTGGGTTGAGACAGAGTGCTACCTCATTTTGCCTGGTGATGAGTTTTGAAACCTTTGTACCCTTCCCTTCATCAAATCTGTGAAGCAGGTGTTGAGCTCATTTAGAAATTCAATGTTATCATCACATTTGGTGGATACATGCCTGTAGTCTGTCAAGGATTGTACCCCCTGCCACAATTGTCTGGAGTCTCTTAGGTTTGAGATGTGATTCTGTATTTTTTGGCCATAGGCACACTTGAGCCTTCTTTATTTCTCTAATTAGGTCTGATCTGCTCCCTGAAGGCATCCTTGTTATCCTTCTTAAAGGTAGCACTACTCGCTCATAGGAGCTCATATAACTAGAGTTTTTGGTTTGCCCTTATGATGATTGTTTTGATGGTTATCACATCATCCACACATTTGGATATGTATGCCATCACAGATTCTGTGCGCTCATCTAGACTGATGAGTTTGTTCTCCATAGCTATGACCTTAAGCATGTTCCAGTCCATGTTCTTAAAGCAGTACTGGAGTGTTGAGACTGCTCCCTTTGACCATATTCTTGTTTGCTTCTTAGTCACTTATTAACAGTAGCTTATATGCATGGATTAGCATGACGGCCAGATGGTCTGAGTTTCCCAAGTGTGGGTGCAGTACCTCCTTATAAGCCAACTTGACATTGGCATATACCCTGTCCAGTGTGTTCTCTCCCCTCATGGTGAAGGCCACATGTTGGTGATAGGTAGAACTAACCAGGTTTGATTGGTTGAAGTCACCAGCTATTATGTGAGCGAATTCTAGATTATGATTCTGCAGCTCATTGATTGCCTGGTGAAACGTGACCAGTGCCTCATTGGTGTTGTAACTGGAAGGAGTATAAACAGCTGTGATGCTCACACCATTAAACTTCCTTGGAAAGTAGAAGGGTCTACGTCTTAGCATCATGAACCCAATGTTTTCTGAGCAATGAGTGGTAATTGCCTCACAGTTGGTACACCATCTGTTATTGACATATATACGGACACCCCCTCTTCTAGATTTGCCACTAAAGATCTCATTCCTGTCAGCCCTAAAGAGTGTTAGCCCTTCCACATACACAGCACTATCACTGATATTAGAGTTTATCCAAGTCTATGTAAACATGAGCGCACAACTATTTGTCACCTTGTCATTTGTAGTTAGTTCTAGCCTTATGTAGTCCATCTTGTTTACCAGGGAGTGAACACTGGCCAGTAACGTAGACATAACATAGAATGTGTGCATGTATGTAGAAGATTTAATGAGAGGATACCTGTGACAACACAATGCATTGGGCATTACAGGTGCTTACTGCAGGAAGGTGTTTATTTGCACTTGAGGTATTTATGGGTGGTTCAGAGACATGCAAATTACCAAATAACAAGGACTTTCCTCACTGTGGCCAGTAAGCCTCTTAAATCAATTTTGCTGAAACACTCTCTTTTGGCTACATCTCTTAATACTGGTGGTGTTTTTTCCCCTGACCCCCCGAACAATGTTACATATCATCTAATTATGCTGCCTGTTATAGTTCTATGTGCTGTATGTTTGCAATGAAAAAGTGACCACTAATTACCACATTTCAAAGATGTTTGTGTTGAACACACAGACAGACTGCAAGTGTCAGTGTTGTAGCTAACCACAGTGTCTGTGGAGGTAGGCTTAGCGCAGTGCCTATATGTGTATGACACTTTTACTTCATGTATTTTATCCCATAGTTCTATTGGACCCTTCATATGGCACTCTATACGTGACCAGCATTTCTGCATGTGCTCTGTGTTTTGGGTATGTGGATGGCAATGTGTGCCATATGTAAAGCTATCCTGCCACAGCTGACATTGCATGTGCTATGATTGTGTTCTGCTATACCATTAATGCCACAGCAGTGTCCCTCTTACTCTGCACTGCAGAGACGTCTTTGTGCCTTTTGCACACTGATTGTAAACATTATTTTGTACTTTTAGGATTTTTGCTGTGTAATCACTGTGTTAGTCCCATGCAAAGTACCTTACAATCAACACATTTATATATACAGCATCTGGAAGAAGCTCATATGCATTGTGTGCTACCTCCTGTTGGTTGGCATGCTTGGTTCCAAATAACTTCAAAATCTCCTCTTTTACAAAACTTCATCCACTTCACCTTCATCAGATACCGATAAACTATCCTTTCTTTCTCTGCATCACTATCAGCATTCATCAAGCATACTCATGCTGGATTTGCACTGGATGCAGGGATGAAAGTGTATATGATAATGTCATAGGCACACTTTGAGAGCTGATCCACGTGGTGGCTATTTACTGAGGGTTGTAAGGATACTGTAGATTCCTCAGCAAAAACGCATTTCCCCTTCACGTTTATAATTTGGGAAAATATAATTATGTACTGAATATTTTTTGCAGGGGTGACTGATTCAAAATAGCACTGGACTGTCTGATGTGATTATCAAGCAACAGAAACCTCTGTCTGTTTGCATAGCAAATGCTCTTACAAATGTCACTAGCTTTTGAGTTATCTGCACATCCTGTGCCACTGCTTTTAGTTTTTACTGATTGGTTTGTCTGCGTGACCTTTTTACTCATTGCTTTAGTTTGTTAGCTGGGATATTTTGCAGACACCCTAATGGTTATGGACATCAGCTAGGTATGACAACCCTGTATTTCTAAAGGTTAGCCCAGCAGTCCAGTGTTGTGCTGATGAGGCCATAAGAAGGCTGAAACATGCATGTCCACAGTTAGTGGGGTTTGGCTTTATTGGCCTGAATTTTTCCATAACAGACTTAAAAAGAAAAAAGTTATGGGTATTCAGAACTGCCATATAGGTGAAACACCAAGTCTTCTTAAAGGGTCATTTGCATATATCCCATGTGCCCCGAATACAAGAGGTTTAAGGAATCACACAGTGGAAACTCTAGCTTGGCTAGATTTTTCTTTTAGTTTTTACTGACTGGTTTGTATGTGTGATTGTTTTATTCTTGTTTTATAATCATCCACTTAAGTACATTGAAGACGTACATATAAGAATTATAGGATGGAGTGGGAGCATTTCATAGTTTGTTTCCATTAGCAATGAACTGCTGAGAACAGAAAGGGTGATACTTTTCCTTGAGAAGTTCTAATAGTACAGTTGTGTTCTCCTTTATGATACTACATCGTCACCACTTGCTTTTATATAGTTTATGTTGGATATTTATTTCATATAGAAAGCTTTCCCTTATCTTTTAACAGTTTCTTTACTTCTAATTTCCTTTGATTTATATAAATATTGTTACTTTTTTATACATTTGCTCACTAGGTAAACCTATTGGACAAAAGTGGCCATTTACCAATGTGAACTGGGAGTATTATCTGGTTAAATTTCTGAGAGTCCCACAATTAGATAAATGGTGGTGGAAGGAATTAAAATCTATACCCTTAGCTACAGGAAGCATCTTGTAAGCAGTTCAGAACGTTAAAGCACTGCACTAACTGCAGCCTTGTTTATTTATTTATTAATGTTTAAATGGATAAGCTGGCTGAGCATGACTCCTCCCTTTCAGTGGCAACCTGAGACCACTATCTAGTTAAGAGAGTTGCTCTGAGTTGCACAGATTGCAAGTGGAGTCAAACCCATGCCTTTTGTACTAAACTACCACATTTTGTCATTTACTTATATCTATGGACAAAGTGATATTGACCGCCAAATATTTTTGTATAGGTAGCGACAAAATGCTCACAGAGGCTGTTAGAATATGTTTCTTACTGAAAAAGCTGTGGAAGAGTGGCACACACTTATAATTTAAGTGGTGGAGTCAAACATGATGTTTAGTACAGATAAAACAAAAAGGTGTTTGCCTTACAAACACAAGGTGCAGGGTTTGAGTCTCACAAGGGATACATGGCTAGGCTTACAATGGCTCACAAGGGCATTTAGCCTAGTACTAACCTATGAACCTATGTGAGTTAGCAGAAGACTGGCAGTGGAATACTGAAATCAGGAAGTGTGTATAGCAGCTGTGTAGGACGGCAATTATTGATACATTGCATTATGTCATTCTCACCTGGTACCCACTTTTTAGTTTTTCTGTTTCCTCCAGAAACAAACTCAGAGTTATGTGCTTAATGCTAGGAGTCTAAATCAGAAACTGCCTCACTTGAAGAACTTCTCACCCTGGAAGATTCTGCAGTCTGCGCAGTCACAGAGACATGGTTCAGGGCCTCTGAGAGTAAGCTGGCCATACAGGGCTACAATGTTTTCCACACGTTCAGACCACATAATGAATGTGCAAAAACAAGGGAGGAGGAGTAGCCATCTTCATTAAATACATATACATCTCTAGACAGGTTAAACAGTACTACTCCCTAGAGTTACTCCAAGCCCAACTAGCTGTAGGAAAAAAAAAACCTCCACGTCATTGTTAGCTATAGGTCCCCCACCATGAACCACAAAAACCACACAGCCTACCTGGACCTACTTGAGTCACTCTTAGTACAGCCAAATACCCTGGTCATGGCTGACTTTAACTATCCTCTCATCAATTGGGTAACATACATGAGTACAAACACACTTGGCCAAAGGTTCTTGGACATTGTTAACACAAATGCTCTTAGAGCAGATAGTCAGAATCCGCACAAGGGGTTCTAGCATCCTTGACATAGGGTTCCCCAACATGGCAGATCTCTAAACCACCCCATGTGTGGGGCCCTCTCTGGTAAAGTCTGATCATAAATCAGTCTTGTTCAAAGTAACAATCATACGTGACCCACCCTCAGGAGCAAAAACATTATAAAAAATTTCTAAAAAGCAAACTATTGCCTACTGAGCGATGGCATCAATACTTTCAGACCCCTGCCAGCACTGACAGCAATGACCTCTATACTGAGGTGTACACAAATGTCCTGTATAAACACCTATATAAATGTATAGACTCAGCTGTACCGGAAATGATCAAATCAAGATCCTCACAAAAAAAAAAAAATAAGCCACACTGGTGGACATCCAGCATAAATAGGTTATACTGTAACAGAAAGAAACTGCTGTCAAAAAACAAGAGAGAATGGCCCCAGCAAAGGAAGACCTCCCTCCAAAGTATAAACAAGCAGATCAGACATCTTGTAAAGTCCTCTAAAGCTCATTATGAAACAAAATTAGCATCCCTAGTTGAGGTAAATCACAAAGCATTCTTTAGCTACATCCAAAATCTAAAAGGGAAGGCCCAGCTTTGTGCCGAACTAGCTGTGGATGGTACCACTTATACTTAACCTGAAGACATTGCCAACCAACTAGAGGACAGGTTTGGTGAAAATGTCACCCCCTCAACCCCACCAATCATACCCAATAACATACCTGTATCCAGTCCTCTGTGTAATATCTCCAGAGAGAAGGTCATAGCCACATTCTCCAAGGCCAAAAATGTAGCCTCTATGGGAAGAGACAACATCCCAGGCTGCTTAATAAGTGGTCTAAAACAGGAGTTAGCCGAACAGCTGAGCACCCTCTTCAATCTCAGTCTAAGCACTGGCTTTGTCCCAGCTGAGTGGAAAATGGCAACTGTAATCACCTTGCACAAAGGTGAGCCCTCAACCAACCCCGGGAAATATAGACCCATAAATTTAACCAGCCTTATCTCCAAGGCCATGGAGAGAATCATCACGAATCTTATCAACAAGGATATAGGTGACTTTCACATCTTGACCCTGACCCAGTTTGGCTTTGTTAAACGCAGATCTTGCTTGTTAAACCTGATGGAATTCTTCAAGAATGTCAGCAAGGTGCTGGATGAAGACAAAACAGTTGGCACTGCCTATCTCAACCTACCCAAGGCATTTGACGTAATCCCTCACTCAGGTATCATTAAGAAACTCACTCAACTGGGGATTAACCCTAACGTCACTCAGCGGGCTGCCTACTGGCTCACAAAACAAACACATACTGTAAAAATTTGGGATGCCAACTCTACTAACAGACATGTTACCAGTGGTGTTCTACTAGGATCTGTGCTAGGCCTCCTACTGTTTAGTATCTATTTTTCAGAAGTCCAGGGGAAAATAGATGGCCTGTGGCTTACCAGGTTTGCTGATGACGACAAACTGGGTGTAATCATCGAATCCCCCCAAGATGTCAACATACCAGAAAATGGGCTTACACAGACAAATGATGGGTTTCAAAGCCGCAGACTTAAACTAAACGCAAAAATGCGTTATCATCCCCTTTGGCAAAGGAGAAACCCATGTCAACTTATTGCGACATTAATCCCCCTAAGTTCAAACCCAGTGCTGAGAGATTGAGGAACGCAAGTTGATAGCAGCCTTAATTTTGATCATCAGGTGTCCACAGTAGTAAGGAAGGCCTTCTACGTTGCACACCTCATAATCAAGGGTATAGCATTCAAAGCTCAGGAGGTTATAATACCTCTGTACTTGGATCTCATCAAATGAAAAATAGAGTACAATGTTCCCTTTTGTATGTACCTCACCAGACACCTGAAGCAACTGGAGAGACAACAGAGGTTTGTCTCCAAGAAAATTCAAGGGCTACAACACATGACCTACATGGACAGACTGAAGGCCCTATCACTTTACTCAGTATTGTATAGACTGTTTAGAGGTGACTTCTGTCTGGTCTACACAGCATTCTCATACCCTGCGTTGACGAAGCTGCTGCACATCCACAAATCCAATGAGTCAAGATTAGCTCACTCTCGGGATCTTACCCTAGCTTGCAATATTAACAGGATGTGCTGGAGAGCAGATATGTGTCCCAGAGGTTACCATTCCTCTGGAACAAACTCCTAATTCATGTATAACAGAGCTCCTTAATGACACTATTTAAGCGTAACCTGGACAGTTGGATGGAAAACCGTACATTTACACCGTGGGTTTCAACTATGTCCCTCACGGACAGTGGCAGATTGTGCTGATTTTAGATTTGCATGCAAACATAGACTATATATCTTGGTTCATAAGAGAAGAAGAGTATAACATGGCAAGGCTTGTAGAGGCCTTAGGGCCAATAGCCTAATGACCTGCTATGAGCCTATCATCCTATGATCCTGTGGTTACCCTTAACAATTGTATGAATCTACACTTACAACACACTTGCAGAATGAACCCATTCAGCACCCAGATACAGCAGATGTGGCAGACAGTCAGTAATTACTGCCATCTGTTGTACTTGTGAATGATAACTGGAATGACATAAAGCATAATTCAAATGCCAACCTTAAGGCCTGGGAAGTTACCTACCAGCCATTTACAATTATTACATCACAGGTGGAATCCCCTACAATAAATATAAAACTTTGGAAATTATCATTTTAAGAAACTCAACACACATACCATGTCCTTTCCATCTCTGTAGATGTGTTAGTAGTTTTGGGAATACAGCTGCTGCTGTAACATTTTTGTTTTTAGCTAGTTTTTCAGAGCAGGAATGCACTTCCACATTTATTAACCTCTCCCAAACTCAATACTTACAGTCAATGACGTGATGCTCCAAGTATGTCATTTCCATTTTACTCTGCACAATACTTTTGGCAGACAGTGTTTCTTAGAATATTTCATTAGTGTTATTTAACAGAGTAGTAAAATTCACTAGAAAGTTGAGAAACACAGGAAACAGCTGGAAAAATAAAACGCGTGAAGAGTCATCATTTTGGCACCTTTTCAGCAACAGTCTTTTTTAGACTAAAATTACCATTACAGTAATGGAAAATAAAGGAATCTGAACTTAATGAGACTATGCAATCACTGTTTTGGAAAATGACTGTTACATGTATACTAGGTTCCTTCTGAAATTCAATATTTAATATCCCTGCATTACCATATTTTTTCTTGTGCTGTCATAGAATAATTATTGTGTGTCGAAAGATTTTACTCTTCTAACATATTCTGGAAGAATCACACCAAGTTCTTATAAGCAAGTAAAACAGCTTTATTTTACATGCATGGAGATCTGCTACATGATAGTAATATGCCAGCAGTCTGGTTACTTGTACTTTGAGTTCTCCTTATATAGACCCTCCTGCACGTACATACACGTAGCACACAGAACATTCATTAAAATTGATAGTTTGATTACTTGTTTTTACCAGCCAGTACCACAGTTATTCTTGCACCATTAACTTTATCAGCAGTTTAAGATTAACTCCTGCATTCCTCAGTGATCAACATTTTCCAGAACATTTCAGTTTGCACGCAGTGAACATTTTTCTGCTTAACCCTTTAAATACAGAATACAAAATATGTTGACTTCAGTATTTTTCCACATTTCCCCCCTTACAACATTTTGTATACTGTTTATTTTACACAATCCCAGATATGTTGTATACCTTCTCATAATCAGAGAAATATGCTTTTGTAGCATTGGCAGAGATAACCTTCGATATTATCATTTTGATACATGGTATGCAACAGCAGCCAAGCAGCAAAAATATGATTGCACCAACACATACAGCAATTAAAATGTTCATCAACACAGAACCCCAGTTTCCAAACAGGTTTTGGAAAAAGTCAGTCAAGGGGTTTGGACCAGGTTTAGTCAGTTCAAAAACTTGTTGAATTATTTTTCCTTTGCCGCTAGGGTGAAATTGAGCGCCATACGGTTCTGCAACACTACGGTTCTCATCGCCGTTAATTCGCCCATCACCAATTCTAGCACTGAAAATGTCACATTACTCAAAGTCTCTAACAGTTTTGACAGTTTTCTCAGTTCTCAGATGGATTTTACTGTCCCATACGCTGGCAAAATACCAGCCCAAGCAATTACATCATCGCCTAGGTCCATATGTGAGAGTCCTTTGCTGCTGACGTGTGCCAAGTCATGGTGATAAATCCATGACGCATCAATGTTACCTACGGGATTAATAGGTTTATTAAGAGAACGTGCATTTCATATTTTATCTTGAGGTAATACATTTGCGTATCTGATACCTGGTATCAGATATCCCAAAAAACAACTTCCTGACCAGCCATATGGTAACCATTTATATGCTTTCCTACCACAAATAAAATAACAATCATTTGTTTTGATGGTAATATTGGTTGCAAATTCATAACTCCCATTTGGCTTTAGCCCTTAAATAACAGGCCATATACATACAGCATTTTTCAACCAAACTAGTATCATTTACATTGATGTCTTTTTTTATAGCTCCAAACTTGGTCTCACACTGCCCTTCTAGGGTACAATTATGAACTATTGTCATATTACATAGGCTCAGCCCCACCTTAACTTTCCCAATCTTTTGAAAACACACTGTTCCGTTTTGGCACCCCAGAAAGGCAGCGCCACCTTGTCCCTCAGTGGTACTTCTGTGGTTTCAAACAACAAATTATTCCAAGTATCATTTGTTCCCAGAGGGGCTGTCCCTAACATTAAGCCACTATATACAGTAGGTATTGCAGTACATACCCAACAATTTGAGACATTCATTGAGGATGCATATGCATATTTAATCGCTTGATATGTATTAAAGTTTGGATGCCAGCTGGTGTGTTTGTCTCTTTTGAATGGCTAGCTTCATTAAAAAACAGAAATGGCCAAAACAGAAATATTACAATCACAATAGTTATAAACAATAAAACATTGCAATAGAACCATTTTTCTTATTCTCATTATTGTCCTTCATGGTTACTGCTGCGACTTCCGTCTCTTGAACCTGAAAAATAATCATTCGTTAAACAGCTGTTAGAATTGGTCAGCATTTTCCTCATGTACTCAGCTAACTCCTCACCCCCTCACGTTCCGCAGGCAACAAGTTTTGCCACTGCGGGACGTAATAAGGTCTCCCATACAACAACTCAAATGGGGTGACTCCTTTTGAGTTGGGAGTTGTCCGCATGGAAAGGAGGGCTAGAGGTAGACAGGTAATCCAAGACTGATGTGTCTCGCCATGAGTTTTCTCAACTTGCCTTTTAGAATGCCGTTATGGCATTCCACCAACCCTGCTGACTGTGGGTGGTAGGCACAATGGTGTTTCAATTCAATTTGGAAAACTGTAGACAGTTTCTGAATGATCTGATTGACAAAATGCGTGCCGTTGTCAGAGTAGATGCGTGTAGGAAGTCCAAAGTGTGGGACGATGTGATTGACCACAATTTTAGCCACTGTTTGAGCATCCGGATGTGTCACCGGAAAGGCCTCAACCCACTTAGTAAATGCATCCACTATCACTAACACAAACTTCTTTAGTTGTGCCGGGGTCCATTCGATGAAGTCCATACATATTGTATGAAAAGGATAGGGGGGGGTGTTGGAAATGATGCCGGAGCAACTCTGACCCCTCCCCCGTGGTATTTAGCACATACTATGCAGGATAGACAAAAACGTTTTGCATATGCAATAAAACCCCCTACGTCTGTACGGAATTTACGCATATCTACTTTTGGATGGGGAATCCCCTCTACCGCTTTTCGGATATCATCACGGGTCCACGGTCGGTAGACCAATATGGTAGGACCCTCGCCTTCTGCGCCCGCTTGAGGATTTGCCACTTCTATCAGTGGGTATTCCTCTCCTTCCTGATCTACCTTCTCCTTAATTTTCCAGTCCCCTTCTCTCCTAATACTTCCGCTGCGTAAGTCAAGAGTGTTGGCAGGCTCTCTCTGTAATATAATACGTGGCGTGGGGGGAACACTCACCGAAGCCTGGTATTGCGGTGGGTCCTGGTCGGGGGGCACCTCAATAACCTGTGCAGGGTCTGGATACTGGATGGGAGGATCGTAGGCATGCTGGTGACTACGACTGACTATGGAAGTTACATTATCTTCCTTATGAACAAAGTACAGATCTTTATCACTTGAATTACGACACCCTTTTTCAAATTGTGTTCCTTATGTTTTTTATTTGCTTCCTCCAGCCATTTCTGTGCCTGGGGAATCCCTACCTTCTTTGCTTCCTTGTCTTATTTCCTGCCTGTTTGCAGTAATCTTACTAGATTTTGACATTCTGACTTATTTAAACATCCACTAAACCCATGTTCTTTTTCCATTTATCTAAATACTTTACATTCTTTGGGTGTAAATCAAACATAAACTTTTCATCTTCAGTTTTGTCGCCTTTGGCTTAACTGGTTCCTGTTCCCATTTCTCTTACGAGAAACTATTCCTGTTCCTGAGATCTCTTGTATATGGAATCTATTCACATATACCCCTTATACTTTGAGAAAATTCAATTTCTCCCTTGACTAGTCCCTTAAAATTTAGACAAAAAATTCCAATCAGAAACAAAAAAAATAGCTTTTCTTTTTGCTTACCTTTGTGATTCCTCCGCCCTGTTTCGCTGCCACCTCACGGATTGAATCTGGAAAGAGTGACTGGCCTCTAATTTCAACCTGTTTCAGTTGGAGGTCTTTCATTCGAGGAGAGCCTGATCTCTCTCCACCTGCGCAGGTTTTCAGCCTCTCTTTGTTCGATTTGCGCCGTGCAGGGGCCGCCCTAACATTGGGCGCCAGTTATGTCGAAAGATTTTACTCTTCTAACATATTCTGGAAGAATCACACCAAGTTCTTGTAAGCAAGTAAAACAGCTTTATTTTACATGCATGGAGATCTGCTACATGATAGTAATATGCCAGCAGTCTGGTTACTTGTACTTTGAGTTCTCCTTATATAGACCCTCCTGCACGTACATACACGTAGCACACAGAACATTCATTAAAATTGATAGTTTGATTACTTGTTTTTACCAGCCAGTACCACAGTTATTCTTGCACTATTAACTTTATCAGCAGTTTAAGATTAACTCCTGCATTCCTCAGTGATCAACATTTTCCAGAACATTTCAGTTTGCACGCAGTGAACATTTTTCTGCTTAACCCTTTAAATACAGAATACAAAATATGTTGACTTCAGTATTTTTCCACATTGTGTTATTGCAAAAATAATTTTTAAATGAATTTTAATGACCTTTTCCAAGATAGAACTATACCAAGGGCTGATAACTAAACTACCATCCCACAAAACCTGTACTAAGGAATGCCAATCTGCATTTCTATAGTGCAGCTGTAATGTCTGCAGAGCTGATTAAATGACAATAGGATCTTTTTGTGTAGTAAAGTACATCATAAAATAGTTATCACCAGCAGCATGGCATTGATACATCTTTAAACATTATAATTACATGGCTGGCATAGAGAAATACTGCTGGAGATGGCATAGTTTGACTGCCATGATATGCAGCCAGGATCTAGTGCATGTCTAATGTGAAAAGATGCTATTAACAAATACTATGTGCCCCATTCTGCATATCCTGCACTTACCTGCACTTGTTCTTACTGAATGTCATCTGTACCCTTACACTGTGATTTTCCTGCTTGCCATGTCAACTTATGCTTGGTGTCTATCACACTGACCTGCACTCCGCAGTGATCTAGAAAGTAGCCCATGTTATTCAGTGGATCACAGATCAGAGGTTACTGGATTATATACTGTCACAGATACTGACCCATTTCACTGAACCTAGGGACTCCAACTTAAGTACAAGCCTGCCAGGCTCCATATCACTCATCTCATTTAAATGCACCAGTGACCTATATGAAACAACCCATACCTGTCCACCTACTGACAGCTCCCAAGGAGGATGAGACCTGTCCACCTACTGACAGCTCCCAAGGAGGATCAGCATACAGACTATTTTATTTATTTATTGCATTTGATGACTGGGGAAGTCCACTGGGCCTAGAAAAGCCCATTTTCAGTGGAGGCCTGGGGCGAAAAGCTCTACAAAATTAAAATTAACATACTAAATATATGCAAAAGAGTTAAATACGATATTGATACTTAGAAATTAGGATACAAGGTTGCAAGTAAAAACACAAGTTTAACAGTGATTTAATTTCATTAATTACAAACAAAGGTCTTAATCTATGAGAGAAAGAGAGAAAGAAATTAAAAATGAAAGAAAAAGAAAGAAAGAAAGAAAGAAAGAAAGAAAGAAAGAAAGAAAGAAAGAAAGAAAGATAGGTTATTACATAGGATGATGTCATATGGGAAGTTAGTATAACATGGGAGAAAGTGAATAGTAGAAGACTAGAATATACCTGATCTGGCGTGTGTACTGGTTTGTACTTATGACAATGTGTAGAGATCGGTACTGGTGCTGGTTCATTTTAGTCACGAGAGCAAATCTACAAAAGTGGAGTGGAACTATTCTAGACTGGGTGGTGATCCTACTTCTGTGATTTCTTTTGTATGCAGAGAGGAGTGTCCGTCATGCATGTGTGGGAGGAGGAACATCATTAAACATTTTTTACACACTCTCTCACACATACACACACACATGCACATATATATATATATATATATATATATATATATATATATATATACATATATATATATATACATACATCAACACACACACACACACATATATATATATATATATATATATATATATATATATATATATATATATATATATATATATATATATATATGTATATATATATATATATATATATATATATATATATATATATATATATATATGTATATATGCATTCACCAGAAGCTCAGAATACAAATGACATGGCATCTGGGTTGACTGCTGCAGGATGGGGCATGCATCTCAAATGTTCTTGAATTTACAAGATGTTCTTGACTTTGCCTTGCAGTTTTGGTCTGTTCCTCCTAAATTGTTTGATTCCCTAGGTAATCATTGAGGACTGCATTCACTAAATAATGATGAAAGTTTAAGATGCAGTCATCATATTTTTTCAGAAAGTACATGCTAATAATAAAGGTGTTACTCTAGCAACTTTCTAAGTATATAAGAGCAATATTTAAAAATTGTCCCTATTTTGGGACCTTTGCCCACCATTAGTTTTATGTTGTGTCCAGAATTCATGTGCAAAGAGATTGAGATATATGCTCTTCAGTAGTGGAAATTATTCAAAAATCAGCAGGAATAAAGAAATTTGATTGCAGCAACTAGAACACATCCATGACGAGCTATTTGTTTGTATTGAATAAACAGATGATTCAGCTATATGCATAAATACAGTTTATTGACCAGCAGTGAAGAAAGGTGGTCTGGGAGAGCTTTAGCCACATGCGCACCTTTTTTAACAGAGGGTAGAAAATTGCAGGTAAAGAGCAAGTAAAGAATACGATGCAAGCAAATCAACAACCAAAATAAATAAAAAGAATAACTACATGGCAATCTTACCCAGAATTATGGTTTGTGAATAACATAGTAAGCATGCCTTATCTGTATTAAAGTATAGTGCAGAAAGTACATAAGTACAGGCAAGATACCCTCCCTACATGAATACATTCCCCAAATATTTGCAGTACAAGCTGTTGGATTTCTAAGAAAGAGGCACGCTACATGTGGCCCACATACCAGAAAGTTACCAGCTCTTTGTATCAATTAGGAGATTTGTTTAAAGCCAAAAAACTCATTACCTCTGGCAGAGTTTTAAAAAGTGTTCTGCTATTACATCATCAAATTACTCTGTCTGAATCATGTCTGCTAGTCTGGATGAGTAACAATGACTGGAAAAAGGGATATTAGTTTAAAGCTTGACAGTCGAAGATTGTGAAATCCAGGAACATCCGAAATGCAAAGATATTCAGGAAAATCACACCCACACACACTCACACACACACACACACACACACACACACACACACACACACACACACACACACACACACACACACAAAGTCTGTCTCTCTCAAGTTATACTAAACTAGAAGACAATTTTTGTGTAGTGTTTGCTGCCTTTTTCTCCAGTCACATAATTTTCATCTGCAGAACAAGCAGGGATGTATTATTCCAGAGGGAACAGTAAGGATCCCAGACTTGCAGAGTGTCACAAGGAAAGAGGTTTTCAAATATCTTTGAACAAGAAAGAAAGTGAGTGCAAGAGAGGATCTAGATTCAATACCCCAGAATTAATATAGATGACTTAAAATCAATTTAACTCAAAAGCCAATGTATGAAAGTTGCTTATATGTGCATTTCAGGCCAGCATTCAATGTGTAATGTAGGACATTTGCTGATACTGAAAACTGCCAATAACAGAAAGACTGTCTCCTGGCTTTGGGGTCCAATACTGCATTTTAGTCATATCCAAGAGACAGCAGTCTGACTCATACCTCTCAACCTCTTAAAGGAAAAAAATCTGGACAAAGCCTAAAATGATGGGAGGACAAATAAGGACAGATTTTAAATACTGCTCTTACAAACTTAGAAAGTTGATAGAATAATAGGTTTTGGATTAGTATGAATTTTCTAAAGGATGTGGAGTCTTAAACTCAAAGGCTTGTCATTATTTAATGGCTTCAATCCTCAGCAATTTGCCAGAAAGGTACAGAGTTTAGGAGGAACACACCAAAAATATGAGGCAAAAATCTGGACATTCTGCGAAAATCCGTACAATTGAGAGGTATGGACTCTGACTATAAAAAAGAATGTACAATATTCAGCAAAATATGAAACTTTGGACAGGGAAGTAGAGATGTATTATTTGTGTGTGTGCATGTATGTGCACATATATATGTGCATGTGCATGCGTGTGTGTGGGTATATGTGCAGGCATGTGTGTGCATGTGTGCATGCCTGCATGTGTATATGTGTGCATGTGTGTATATGCATGCATGCCTTTGTGAGTCTCTTTCATACTTACTAGAAAGTTCCTCTGTAGAAGTCCCCTTTTTCCATGGAAGCTTCAGGACAAAAAGCTGCTTGCAGACTAGACAGTGGCTCTGTGGTGCAGTTAATGCTGAGAGTGATTCAACAGCGGTTTTGGCATAATGGTTAAGGTGTTTACCTCAGAGGCACAAAGTAAAGGAGTGATTCTCATCTTTGGGGAAATTGTCTAGGCTTAAAATGTCCCACAAGGCCAGCCAGCTTAGTACTTAACTAATGCACCTATGTAAAAGCATTACTAACAATACAGTAAATCATGGATTTATACCTAGGTGAGCAAAACATAGAATATTTTTAATCAATGGCTGGTCAGATAGTATTTTGCTGTGCTGTGTCACCACTTGGATAGCCAGTGACACAGGTTTGATTAATAGCTAAAGGAGGGAGAAAACTCACCTTTCTCAGGACAGCGGAAGGGATTAGTAGCTGTATTTAGAGCACAACCAAAAGCTGTTTGCTGAATTTCCTGTTTGCACTTAATTTTAAATCGTTCTTTTCTTAAAACTTGCATATTTTCTGTCCTTGACCTAGCACTCGTGTGGGGTCATTTACTGCACTGTTATAACTTGATATTACTTGTGAACCTCTGCTATCTCTGTAAAAAACAAAAACAAAAAAAAAAAATCTTGCTTTTTTCCCCACTTTTCTGAGAGTTAAAAAAGTTCAGTTACAGGCTTGCTGTTCCTGAACTGTTTGAAAGTTTCTGTGAGGCCATTTTTGCTTGGGCTGAAGGAGGGTCTCTCTGTTCGTCAGTGGCAGTGACTAACATTGAGCAGCTTCCCTGCCCCCGTAGAGGTGGTTACTGACTTGAAACTGTAGTTTTATTGGCCACTAGGGGTCATTTCCATAACTCCTTCATCTTCCTCTCTTAAAACCTAGTTGCCTCGTGGTTTGAGCGTCTTTTCAGGCTTGATGGCTGTTGGTGAAGCACCCTCCAAGAGGAAAGAACACTGAGAGAAGAAGGGAGCCACTTTTGAGATTGTAAGTATTTTTTCTCTGTTTATTTGCTAAGTTTTTCTGCATAGCTGCCTAGCTTGAGCATTTTCTGGCTTGTTAAACTTGATTTCTGTATTAGTAGCTGTATTTAGAGCACAACCAAAAGCTGTTTGCTGAATTTCCTGTTTGCACTTAATTTTAAATCTTTTTTCTTAAAACTTGCATATTTTCTGTCCTTGACCTAGCACTCTTGTGTGGGGTCATTTACTGCACTGTTATAACTTGATATTACTTGTGAACCTCTGCTATCTCTGTAAAAAACAAAACCAAAAAAAAAATCTTGCTTTTTTCCCACTTTTCTGAGAGTTAAAAAAGTTCAGTTACAGGCTTGCTGTTCCTGAACTGTTTGAAAGTTTCTGTGAGGCCATTTTTGCTTGGGCTGAAGGAGGGTCTCTCTGTTCATCAGTGGCAGTGACTAACATTGAGCAGCTTCCCTGCCCCCGTAGAGGTGGTTACTGACTTGAAACTGTAGTTTTATTGGCCACTAGGGGTCATTTCCATAACTCCTTCATCTTCCTCTCTTAAAACCTAGTTGCCTCGTGGTTTGAGCGTCTTTTCAGGCTTGTTGGCTGTTGGTGAAGCACCCTCCAAGAGGAAAAACGCTGAGAGAAGAAGGAGCCACTTTTGAGATTTTAAGTATTTTTCTCTGTTTATTTGCTAAGTTTTTCTGCATAGCTGCCTAGCTTGAGCATTTTCTGGCTTGTTAAACTTGATTTCTGTATTAGTAGCTGTATTTAGAGCACAACCAAAAGCTGTTTGCTGAATTTCCTGTTTGCACTTAATTTTAAATCGTTTTTTCTTAAAACTTGCATATTTTCTGTCCTTGACCTAGCACTCTTATGTGGGGTCATTTACTGCACTGTTATAACTTGATATTACTTGTGAACCTCTGCTATCTCTGTAAAAAACAAAAACAAAAAAAAAAAAATCTTGCTTTTTTCCCACTTTTCTGAGAGTTAAAAAAGTTCAGTTACAGGCTTGCTGTTCCTGAACTGTTTGAAAGTTTCTGTGAGGCCATTTTTGCTTGGGCTGAAGGAGGGTCTCTCTGTTCGTCAGTGGCAGTGACTAACATTGAGCAGCTTCCTGCCCCTCATAGAGGTGGTTACTGACTTGAAACTGTAGTTTTATTGGCCACTAGGGGTCATTTCCATAACTCCTTCATCTTCCTCTCTTAAAACCTAGTTGCCTCGTGGTTTGAGCGTCTTTTCAGGCTTGTTGGCTGTTGGTGAAGCACCCTCCAAGAGGAAAAAACACTGAGAGAAGAAGGGAGCCACTTTTGAGATTTTTTGCTAAGTTTTTCTGCATAGCTGCCTAGCTTGAGCATTTTCTGGCTTGTTAAACTTGATTTCTGTATTAGTAGCTGTATTTAGAGCACAACCAAAAGCTGTTTGCTGAATTTCCTGTTTGCACTTAATTTTAAATCGTTTTTTCTTAAAACTTGCATATTTTCTGTCCTTGACCTAGCACTCTTGTGTGGGGTCATTTACTGCACTGTTATAACTTGATATTACTTGTGAACCTCTGCTATCTCTGTAAAACAAAAACAAAAAAAATCTTGCTTTTTCCCACTTTTCTGAGAGTTAAAAAAGTTCAGTTACAGGCTTGCTGTTCCTGAACTGTTTGAAAGTTTCTGTGAGGCCATTTTTGCTTGGGCTGAAGGAGGGTCTCTCTGTTCATCAGTGGCAGTGACTAACATTGAGCAGCTTCCCTGCCCCCCGTAGAGGTGGTTACTGACTTGAAACTGTAGTTTTATTTTCCCTTTTGGGTCTATTCCTGCTTCTTTCCAGCCCCTGCCATCAAGCACGCTTTAACGTGCTTTAGCACGATTTAGCGCGGAGTTGCCACTAGAGCAGCATCGGGCAGCGCCGGTTAAACAAGGTTAAACTCTTTCTGGCTCCAGAAAGTCTGTTCTTCAATTTTTCCCTTAGAACTGCTCTGTTAGGAACCTAAACAGTTTACACCTACACTAAAAAGTGCAGCACTTGTTCCAAATAGCTTTTTCTTCTCAAAAAGCTCAGCACTTATCTTATAAGCATATCCCTTGTCTTATAAGCATTCTCTTTGCAGGTCAAGCACTCCTATATTACACAAATCTCTCACTAGCAAAACCCCCAGGAGTGCCCACTTCCCTGCCAAGCCCACTACTTTTCTGTCTCAAACCAACTCATAATTCTTTCTAGCATGTTGAAGGGTCAGATGCTGGCGTCCTCTCCTGCCCATTTGGTGAATCTGGGAATTCTGAGACAATGTTACAATTGCCTCATGTACACGGACAACCATCTCCTCCTCCCATGTAACACTAACACTTGTGAGAGATGCAGCTATTTAGCCAGACTGGAGGCTGAGCTCTCTCAACTCAGGACTGGCAAGACCAGGCAGGAGGAGAAGGCAACTACACACACCACAATACCAGTCTCACATAACTCAACCACACCACTGAATCAAACACATAAACACACTAAGACATACTCGGAGGCTCTGAGTAAAAATTTACCTAAACAGCAGAGGCCTCCAAAGCAGACACCCAAGCAACTGCAAACTCAATACACCACACAAACAACACATAAACAACAAAATCAGTGTGCAAAGCAGTCACTGCCCTTAAGGCCAAATACAACACCAAACATACTTGTCATAGGTGACTCCATAGTCAGACACACTGACGCCCCACTCACCAGACTGAGTAAGGAGAAGGTCACAGTAAGCTGCCTGTCGGGCGCTAGAATCCGCCACATAACACAAGCACTCAGGTCTCTCAACAGCAGGTACAAGTACGACTCAGTCATTGTCCACGCTGGTGTCAACGACCTGAGACGTACCTCCTTGGACTACATGAAAAGAGACATTGAGGAGCTCTCTGATTATGTAGCCCAGGCAGGTATGACCCTGACCTTGAGCAGTATCCTACCTTCACCTAGAATGATGCCACAATACAGTGATAAGATGATCAGCTTTAATAATAAGCTTAAATTCTGGTGTCATTCAAAGGGGATCCAATGTCTGTCTGCCTGGGATGACATGCTGGACAAGCCACGCTGCTTCACAAGGGACGGCTTGCACCTGTCACCCCTAGGCTTCCGGATATTGGCAAAGGCTCTTGCCACCCCCATAGTGCCTTTTTTAGGCAAGGCTCAAATTCTAAACCTACCACCCTAGAACACAAAAAGTAAAAACTAAGGGTAATGCTGCTCAATGCCAGAAGTCTCAATCTCAAGATGCATGCACTCGAGGCCCTTCTCAGTATGGAGAACATCGATGTCTGTGCTGTGACAGAAACCTGGTTCAAGGCTCCTGAGAGCACCCCAGCACTAGCAGGTTTCACCTCATATCATGCGTTCCGCCCCAAAATCCGGACAACACCAAGAAAGGAGGGGTGTCCATATTCATAAAGGACACCCACACCTCAAGGTTGGTGGCAACGCACGATGCATCGGAGACCATCCAGGTGCAATTAACCATAGGCAAGACTGCTCTGCAATTTGTAGCATGTTACAGGCCACCCTCTCAAACTCAGGAACCTCACATGGCCTTCCTGAAAACAATGGAGGGATAAATGTATCTCCAAACACCATCATACTAGGTGACTTCAACTACCCTAATATAGACTGGGAACACTACTCAAGCCCAAACACTCTAGCCCAAAGGTTCCTGGAGTTCATAAACTCAAATGCCATGGAACAACTAGTCACCATCCCCACAAGAGGAGAAAACATACTTGATCTCATCATCACGAACATGGGATCACAATGTTCAACACCGGAAGTATACCCCTCACTGGTGAGATCAGATCATAAACTAATCTTGCTGGAGGTCCTCATCCCGCCCCCACCTGAAACAAAAAAGACCACAGTGAAAAACTTCTCAAAAGCTGACTTCACACTTCTAAAAACTAGTGTGGTCTCCTTTAAGGCCCCTGAGCCAGTGGTAAACATTACTCAAACCGCTGAATCACTTACAAATGTCTTCTACCAGCACCTACAGGACTGCATGGATCAGGAAATCCCAAACAAAACTAAGACTCTTTGTACCAAAGGCAAGCGTCCAGTCTGGTGGACCCCAGCCATAAACAAGCTCTACAACAAAAGGAGGAAGCTACTACAAGATAGAGCAAAATCCTTGAAAGGTAAGACACCCTTGATCATTATAAGTAAAAAACTAAGAGCTCTCATAAAATCATCCAAGGCAAATTTTGAGAGAAAAATCACCAAGGATTCAAAAGACAATCATAAGGCCTTCTTTAGCTATGTTAGAAACCTAGGAGGAAACTCCCAGATATGCTCAGAATTAGTTCAAAATGATGTGAAGATTACTGAACCTACACACATTGCCAACATACTGGCTGACAGGTTCAGTGCAAACTTCTCCCCTCCCCAAAAGGAGAGATATCTATACCAGAGGATTGTAGCCCCCAAACATCTCCAACGCCCAGGTGAGAACTGCTCTCTCCAAAGCAAAAACACAGCATCCATGGGACCGGATGGTGTCCCCGGCTGTGTGCTCCATGAACTCAATGAGGAATTAAACCCGCAGTTAGGACAGCTGTTTAATCTTAGCCTCACCTCAGGATACGCACCCAAGGAGTGGCGACGGCGACTGTGGTCCCACTTCACAAGGGCGGTGCCTCCACCGACCCTGGAAATTACCGTCCCATTAGCTTGACAAGCCTTATCTGCAAAGCCATGGAGAGGATCATAATGGAACTCATAAATAAAGACATAGGGAACTTGCAGACTTTGGATCCAACCCAGTTTGGCTTTGTCAAAGGCAGATCATGCCTTTTAAACTTGGTTGACTTTTTCGAGACAGTCACCAAGGCCATTGATGAGGGAAAGGCAGTCCATACAGCCTACCTTGACCTGGCAAAGGCCTTGACACAATACCCCACTCAGGTATCATCAAAAACTCATCAGCTTGAATGTAAACCCATACATCACAAGATGGGTTACAAACTGGCTAAGTGACAGAACCCACAGGGTCAGAGTTGCTGGAGCCATGTCAGACTCAAAGCCTGTCACAAGTGGTGTCCCACAGGGCTCAGTCCTGGGTCCACTCTTGTTCGGCATCTACTTTTCTGAAGTACAAGCAAACACAGGAGGGTTATGGCTGACAAAGTTTGCAGATGACTGAAAACTGGGCCATAGTCGAAAACACATCTGACACAGATATCCTTCAGAAGGGCCTCACAGAAACGGATAACTGGTGCCAGAGCCATGGCCTAAAGTTAAATGCCAAGAAATGCATAGTCATACCCTTTGGGAAAAACAAGGTTACCCCTAGCTACCATATAGGTGGCAATCCACTGAGCACAGAAGAAGTCATCAGGGATCTGGGGACCCAGGTTGACAGTAGCCTTCGTTTGACACTCATGTTGCTAAAGTAGTTAGGAAAACCTTCTACATTGCCCACCTGATCATGAAGGGATTCACATCTAGATCAAGGGAGGTCATCGCCCCCTGTACTCATCACTCATTAGACCTATGATTGAGTACAATGCCCCATTCGGAATGTATCTGACCAGACACCTGCAGCAGCTGGAAAGGCCCCAAAAGTTCCTCACCAAAAGGATAAAGGGTCTCAAAAATATGTCTTATGCTGCCCGACTGAAAGAACTCCAGCTCTATTCAGTCTCATACCGCTTGCTCAGAGGTGACCTGTGCCTGACATATAAGGCCATGTCAAACCCTGATTTGATGAATATGCTTCACCTCAAAAATCTAGATCCCTCAGAACCACAAGGGCGGAGACTTAAACCTTGACACGGTTATTAATAGAACATGCTGGAGGGACAGATTCATCACCCAGAGACTCCCTATGCTGTGGAACAAAATCCCGGTACATGTGAGGCAGAGCACCTCGCTGGCCTTGTTCAAGAGGAATCTTGACCAATGGATGGGGGATCGCAGATATACCCCAGGGATTACTTCAGTGTCACTGCTTGACAGAGGCACAGCAACATAATAGGCATAGTTTTATTCAAACTAAAGGGGTGGCGAAAGCCAAATAACTATGGGCTAGGCTTATAAATGCCCTTGGGCAGATAGCCTAGTATGAACCTATGAACCTATGAACCTATAGTGAAATTGTAGTAGATAATGAAGAAGACAGGAATCACTCCAGACAATACTTGTAAAGTGGCTTCACTGCCAATCATCCTAGGTGTATGAAAGTATACATGGCTCAGAACTAGCGACCTGTCATGATCCTGCTTTAGAGTTAGAAACATGTTATGGAAAAAGACAAAAGCTCCTCACCTATGTCTGCACTATTACAACACTGTTTTTTTTTGTTATAAAGGTTAAAAGGCACCTGGTGTCAGCATGTAGAAATGGGAACGTAAACATTCATGCAGTATTTAATGATGGAAGTGAGATCTTCTAAACAGCCTCACCCACGCACTGCAGCTAGATCATAATAACAGAGTTCTAGTGGTCTGACAGAAGCATAACAGAGTAAGAATAGATGGTGTAATGACCCACCACTAGACCAGCAATCAAGGAGTCTCAATCCTCACCACTGGCACTTATGGGGGAACATTCACAGGAAGGATAACAGGTACATACAAAGTATTTCCAGATGCAGCTCTCCGCATCACATACAATTTTCCTTGAGACCACACAGAGACCACAGTCAGTCCAGGGCAAGTGTCTCCCTCTTTCTCCAGATCACCAATAAAACTCTCCACTGGCACAGCTATAGAGCTGAGATCTCAGCTGAGTGACCAAGCCAAGAACTCCAGCACCCTGTCTTTCCAGCCAGTGCTTGATATCACTGCCTTTCCAACCAGTGCTTCATATCACTGCCCAAGTAGCTGACACACACATTCTTTGAGGTTTGATTTACACACACACACACACACACACACACACACACACACACACACACACACACACACACACACACACACGCACACACACACAAACACCCACCCCTCACCCACACACACACTCACCTGGGAAAGGCTGGCACAGATTTATTAGCTATGCCTCCTTCTGCCCAGACTATAAGATTGTTTTCACTGCCACTAGTCATTCCTGCCAGCTACCCTAAGGCCCGTAACAAAGGGTGTCCAATCTTACTATGTAATATTAATACTAACACAAATGGTAGTTTGACCAAGAACAAGGCTATTAGGAGTGGCCCACACAGTGTCACCAAATAAATATGAAAGTACTCCTAAAATTTAAATATTGCTACACATATCAGCCACAATGAAAGGCTTAAATATTTTTAATAATAAATAATGAAAGAACAAGGCAATACTAAACATATATTCATGGTAACATCAGAGTTCAAAACCACAGGAAATTTTTAAAATAACAGTGCAGTACAGGCTCACACAAATAAAGAAAAATATCTCAACTAAGTTTCACTGTATTCCTGACTGAATCTAAGAGAATTACTATACCATAGTAACTTTCTTATAGAGCAAGGCAGATGTGGTGAATGGTGCTTCTTGTTGTTGTCAGGTGCAAGACAGAATGCAGAATCAATTACTGCTGTGATAGCTTGCAGAATAACATCATTTCTGGTATCTGACTTCTAGTTTCCAGGCCAAAACTCCTATTGCTGGCAGCTGGTAGCATTTAGCATCTACTTGTAAAAAATACTCATACAAGGGCTTTTGCTCAGATCTGTGGCAGATGCTGAAAGTCATAAAACAATTACATTCCTTCATGCTTCCAAAGTAGAAATTAGTTCACCCTAAAGGCAATGCAGAAAGCTTCCTAATACAGAGTTTGTGTCTCTAGCTGCATTGAGACATTTTTATGGCGTAGCCTATAAAGTAATTTAATTTCAGATATTCTTCTAACGTTTGCTGGACTGAGGTTAGCTTCCTGTATTACAGTTTCCACTGTTAAAATATATACATCTAAACAGTTACAATAGTGCATGTACATTTCTGTTCTCTTCGTGTAGGGCACACTGTGGATACATTTTAAACACAGCACTTTACAAATACCATTTCATCACAAACATCTGGACAGAGCAGTTTGATATACACATGACATAGAGTTGTAGTACATTTGCAACACAAGCATCTTATATACATTAGTTTGATATTCACAAATGACATATAATTATTTACAAAATTCCAACTAGCTGTGCTGGCAGTACTGCCTTTCATCACACTTCTTCCCCCTTCGAAGACTCAAGCTAGTTTTTCAAATGACCGTTAAGAAATGTTGCTTGAGTGAAATGAGCCTATCTCAGAATACATTATCCCATTCCCTCTCTCGAGAGTCCAGCTGCCTTTGCATTGCTGACCCGATTACAATGTTGCACTGTCATATCATATGCCAGAAACCCCTAAGCTCCACCATAGTAACTTGGAATTTTGCTGGCTGGCTCCCTGTAGCCATATATCCCCCCCAGACTCCTCCTGCCTTCTACTGCAAATACTTAGCACCAGATCCTCCCTATCATGGTAAGGTTTCATCATGTTAACATGGTACAGTTGTACCCCTGCCTCCTGCCTGACAGTTCTATCATGTAGTTAACATCACTGACTTTCCTTACCACTTTGAATGCTCTGACCAAAGCAGCCTGCAGTTTGTTGTGTCTGACAGGAATGAGAACCATAGCCTGCTGCCCCACGACATACTCTCTAGCTCAAGCATTCCTGTCATAGCAGACATTTTTCTGCTGTTGGGCTTCTGCCAGCTTCTCCTGGGCCAAGCCCATGAGTTCACTAAACCTCGTCTTGAGGTTTAAGACATATGTCACAACAGATTCCTTGAGGGATTCACTCTCCCGCTTATTGTGAATGAAATTTAGAGGTCCCCTCACCATATGCCAGTACAGTAACTCAAAGGGGGAAAAACCTGTGGATTTCTGAGGCACCTCTCTGCAAGTAAATAACAGATGGGGCAAATATTTGTCCCACTCCCTCTTAAACTGGTCTGCAAATGCCAGTAGCATGGTCTTTAGTGTAAAGTTGAACCTCTCCTCAAGTCCATTAGTCTAAAGATGGTAGAGGGGTGGTCTTTAGGTACTTCATTACAAAGTACTTCCACAGACAAGCCAGCAAGTCTGACATGAAATTGGCACCTCTGTCAGCATTTCTTTTGGGAAACCTATCATGCTGAAAATCTCTAACAAAGCATTTGCCACCTTTTCTGCCTCAATGGAGAACAGAGCCACTGGCTTGGGGTATCTGGTAGCATAATTTACTACCACTAGGATATACTTTTTTCCTGTGGGACTTGGGGTAGTACTCAAAGGCCCCACAATATCCATAGCTACCCTCTGAAATGGCTCCTTAGTCACAGGCAAAGGCACCAAAGGACCTTGTCTTCTGCCTTGCCTACCTTTTGGCACTGCTCACAGGTCCTGCAGTACCCTGTTACATCCCTGAAAATCCCAGGCCAATAAGAGTTCTGCATTACACATCTCTTGGTATTCTTTATGCCCATATGATCTACAAAGGGAATCACAACCAACTGTTGTTTTCTCGTACCCTCTAGTCCTCAATCAGGGATCCACTCTCTATACAGTAACCCTTTGTCCAGTATAGAGATTGCCCTTTTCCTTGAGAATCAGGCACCTCCTTAGCTACCTCCCTCAAGCCTTGTAAAGTAGAGTAGGAGAGATGTGCCTGTCTCAACTCTGTCTTTGTAACCCTTCCCAGCTCCCCTTCCACAGGAAGTCTGGTATCCTCTGACAGTGGTTCCTTACTGCCAGCCTGGGTACTACTAGTCACCTCTGCCCTTGCAGTCACTCTTGTCCAAGGGAACATCAGTACGCACCAGCAGCTGTGGCTCACTTTCAGTCTCATTCCTACAGGATAGCTGCCTCTCTGAAATAAGCACCTCACCTGGATTTAAGTGTGCTATCCATCCCAATCCCTCATAGGCTACCAGACCCACATGCCTGTTTTCAAGCCTGACTGTGTGTAACTGCATGCACACAAGGTACTGCATTATCAAAATCATTCCATATCAGGACATCTGCAGGGATATCCTCAAACACACCTACTTGCTTTCTTCCTTTTCCACTCTCCCAGTAAGGGTGAACCCTAGCCAAAGGTATTTGGAATGGTGTCTCTCCTAAGGCTCTGACTGTAGTAAACTGCCCAAGCAAGCAGCGCTCCTCTTTAAAAATTTCAGGTTTCACAATGGTTAGGTCAGAGGCTCTGTCTGTCTTAGCAATGGCCTGTTTCCCATCCACTAAAATAGGATATAACTTTTTGTGGTAGTTTGGTACCCTTGCTGTCTCCAGACAACTTACCACTGGCATTCTGTTATTTCCCCTTGCTGGCTCCCCTACATTTTGTTCCCCTCCTTGCCTCCAGGACATCTATATGCTACATGGCCCCACTGGTTACATTTAAAACATTTAACCCTTGATCCTGGCCATGTACCTTAACTAGTGGCTTCCCCTGTTACTGGTGGACTCTGTTGGAGAGGTTTAGGCTGCCCACAATGGGTTCCCTTATACCCATGTGCAGCACTGGGTATCCCTTTCCTGTGCAGTGATGCCCTGCTTGCTAGGTGTATGTCTCCTTTTTTTCCCAACTCATCTGCAGTGTTCCATTCTGTATTTACCAGCCAGATTCTCATGCCCGTAGGCAAAGTGCTAAGGGTTTGTTCTCTCACCAAAAGGTCTGCCAACCCTTCAAAAGTGGTGACCTGACATCCACTCACCCACCTATGTAAATAAGTGCTTAACTCAGCAATATAATCACACACACTTTCATCTGCCTTGTGCCTATGCTTACAAAATGTTTTTCTATAAGCTTCGGGTGTTAACTTAGAACATTCTAATAAACAATTTTAACTGTGTTATAATTTAAGCAATTAGAAACAGAAGTTACAGTTTTACCATGGAGTATGGGGGTCAGGAACTACATCCAGAGCCCTTGGTCAATATTATACAGTTTACAAACCCTTTCAAACATATGAATAAAACTATCATTAATTATCACCCTCTGTAAATTGTGGAAAAATTTACTGACCTTTACTGCTTCAGGGGTTCAGTTGCTCCCATCCCCATTACCTCCATAACCCTGGCGAAGAGTCAGCATCTCCTTTTCATGTTGCCTCTGCCTCTCATTTTGTTCAGCCTCAAAACACAGCAGTTTCTCTTTTTCTTCAGCCTCTAAATGCTACAGACTCTCTGCAGCATTCTATTTTAAAGCATTTGGCCTCCAGTTCCAGTCTCTTTAACTCCAGGTGGATTTTTAGTCCTCTGAGGAAATGTTGAACTCCCCATTTTCTGAGAGTTCTGCATCCCTAAGGCCACTCTGGCTGTCTTCCTGGTTGCTGGCCTGTAATGCAGCTGTGACTAAGGCTGCAACCATTTCCAATTTATGCATGTTGGCACGCACCAGTCCTTTGGCTTGGCACATCTCAGCAAACTGGCTCCTTCATAGCTTGCCATAATCCTCTGCTGACATCCTTGCCTGATCTCCCTGACTAACTAAGCTAACAAAAAAAATAAACAAATAAATAAAACTATAGTGATATGAAACTCTGAATGTTCATCATGTGGCTGTTTGAGAGTACAAACACCTTCATTAGTGACCACTGTTTACAGGCTACAGGAGTTCAATATCCACACCACTGAATTCTATTATGTGATGTGGTGATCTCACCATTGCCAGACAATTAATATGTGACAACCCACCACTGGACCAGTAATCCAGGAGCCTCAGTCCTCACCACTGGAACCTGTGGGGGGACATTCACTGGGAGGATAATAGGTACACACAGTATTCCCAGATGCAGCTCTCTGCATCAAGTGTAATTTCTCTTAAAAACACAGATACCACAGTCAGTCCAAGGCTGGTTTCTCCTATTTCTCCAGATCTCCAATAAGACTCCCTACTGGCACAGCTAGAGAGTTGAGATCTCAGCTGAGTGGCCAAGCCAAGACCTCCAGCACCCTTTCTGTCCAACCAGTGCTTTGTGTCCTTCCCAAGTAACTGACACACACACATTTTTTGAGGTTTGATTTACACACACACACACACACACACACACACACACACACACACACACACACACACACACACACACACACACACACACGCATACACACACACACACACACCT
The DNA here is from genome assembly GCF_019279795.1 of Protopterus annectens. Lineage (NCBI taxonomy): Eukaryota > Metazoa > Chordata > Ceratodontiformes > Protopteridae > Protopterus > Protopterus annectens. The sequence goes on from NC_056741.1 coordinate 155,174,413, forward strand.
GGGAAAGGCTGGGACAGGTTCACTAGCTATGCCCCCTTCTTCCCACACTATGAGGTATGCTATAAGGTATACTCTTGAAAGGCGGTTTGCCAAGGCACTAGAGTTTTTTCATTTTTGTGTTATTAAAGTTTTTGGACCATTACTTGCTGTGGTGGTTTTATATTTGTTTTCTACCTTTTGTTGTTTTATATAGAGTAGTTTTCAGGTAATCTTCAAGTGTAGTACCTTGCACTTAGTTCTGCGCAGCTTTGGGCATGCCGTCAGTGATTGTCATGTCAAATGGGTGGGGATACCGACGAAGACTGACAGGCATGCTAATTCGCATGTCACGTCATGTACATTGCTAAATATTAATGCACACAACAAACGCCATCCTCGTAGAAATGATTACGTTTTCTCCTTTTTCAGGGGGGCAAGCCCCCCTGAACCCCCTTGTGGGGGCACTATGCCCCCTACCCCCCACATCTGTACAGATGTTGATGCCTTAAGGCCAGCTGACCAGTTCAGCACTGAAGGCCTGTGCAACACTGCTGCTACCCTCTTCGGGAAACATTTTCAGCCGTTAAAATGTAACGGTATTCTATCTAAATAATTTGAGTCTTGGTTGATGAATGGTTGATGAATTTCTTAATTCAGAGTGTTGTTGGAGTTACACAGGTTCTGTAAATATGTAATAATAACTGTTTTTTAATAATTTTATAAGCATAGCTTCTTGTGTTTCTACAGGTACTCAATATTAATGATATCCCCTACCGTCTGCAAATGAATATTCATGCAGCTGCTGCCTAGTCCAACCTGGAGGTGTGTTTGGGGTGGGATTTGCCACTGCGCATCCTGCAAAGTACTACACTTGTAGATTACCAGTTTTCACTGCCACCAGTCACTCCTGCCTGCTACCTTAAAGCCCTTAACAAAAGGTGTCCACTCTTGCTGTGTAATATTAATACTAATACAAATGGTAGTTTGACCAAGAGTAAGGCTATTAGGAGTGGCCCACACAGTGTCACCAAATAAATATGCAAGTAGTCTCAAAACTTAAGTATCTGTACACAGATCAGCCACAATAAAGGTTTAAACATATTTAATATATTTAATAATGAATAATAAAAGAACAAGGCAATACAAAATTATATTCACAGTGACATCAGAGTTTAAAACCACAGGAAATATTTAAAATAACATTGCAGTACAGGCTCACACAAATACAGGAAAACATCTAAACTAAGCTTCACTGTATTCCTGACTGAATCTAAGAGAATTACTATACCCTAGTAACTTACTTATAGAGCAATGCAGATGTGGTGAATGTTGTTGTTGTCAGGTCCAAGACAGTATGCAAAATGTTCTGTCTCACTCAGAGACTTCTCAAAATAATATCTAACATATATAACTGCTGGGATAGCTTGCAGAATGACATAATTTATGGTCATCTGACTTCTAGTTCCCAGGTCAAAACCCCCATTGCTTGCAGCTGGTAGCATTTAACGTCTACCTGCAAAAATACTCATACAAGAGCTTTTGTTCAGATCTTTGGCAGATGCTGGAAGTTACAAAACCATTACATTCCTTCATGCTTCCAAAATAGCAATTAGTTCACCCTAAAGACAATACAGAAAATGTTCTCCTTCATTCTAGCCTGTCCCCATCTGAACATCTGGTTGCTGGTTGTGTGTGATCCCTGATTCTTGGGATATATTGCATTTATATCTGTCCTTCAGCTTATGAAAGGTAGTAAAGGACATCCTTCCCCTGGACTACCTTCATCCAAGGCTTCACATCCACTCTTCAGGAACCCCCAGCTAAATACCAACCACATCATTTGCATGGATATTACCTATCAGTCCCTGACACCTTCAAAGAAGGAAAATAAACTCATGTATGTGCTCTCTGTCTGTATGTTAAACTGTTAAAAACTACTCCCCTTGAACAAAGAGCTAAGCACCACCAGGACCAACCAACCTGCCTCCTGCTCCCCCCCCCTTCTCCTACTCTACCTGTGACACTCCTTAGCTTCACCACTTTCTTCTAATCTTCTTTTATTTCCCTAACTATACTGACATTGCCAGCCTGCCTAGACTCTGTCTATACTATTCATTTAAAGCCTCACCTACCTTGGGACTTACCTGAGCTCTTTCCCACATTGTTTTTTTCTGAAAACTCCTTAGAACAAGCTGAGTCCTGCTCCCCATCCCCACACTGCATATACCTGGGAATCCCGTGAGGTTACCTTGTTCACCTACTCACATACCTGCACGGCATGTTCCCATAATCCTTTGCAAGTTTAAAATCTATCCTCGGCATTTCAGCGCCATTTCCTTCCTTCTAGCCTGTCCCCATCTGAACATCTGGTTGCTGGTTGTGTGCGCTCCCTGATTCTTGGGATATATTACATTTATATCTGCTCTTCAACTTATGAAAGGTAGTGTGATTATTTTGATGTTAGGAGTGTGTTTATTGTGATGATTTGTTGTGTTACTTTTGATGTTTTTGTAATCCTCCTAGTCCACTGTTTTTTGGTTGCGCTAACTAGTTAGGCTTCAGCAGTTAGTGTGGTTCCGCTCAGCCTAGATTATGTAGCTCTGATCTGAAATTACTATGGAGTCACTTTCTCTGTTTTCACTTTGGCTAATGAAAGGGAACTTATGGACATCATGGTAGTAATTGACTTAACTAATGATTATTAGAATTCCCAACTACTACGTTGAACAGTGAAATTCACTCGTACTTCATCTTTAGGACAACCGCTAATATTAGCTTGCATTACAGCAGGTCTATCATTGTTTTGCTTTATAGTCAGTGCAATGTTTCCTGTTACTAGCTGTTATTCCTGCCAATTGTACTACTACAGGAATCCTGTCTCATATGAAAGCGTAGTAGTGGTAGTTTGTAGCGTAATAGGTGCTGGTTCTTATTGTTTTTCTACTGGATGCCATCCACATGTAGCTTATATGTATGACAGTGGTAAAATTGGAGTATACTAAACTGTCGCTAGTTATTTGGGTATTCTGAATGGCTTGTATTGCTTTCCTAATAGCGCCTATCTACGTGTAGTTCATATTACTAAGCTGCCGCTAGTTTTTAGGGTACTCTGCATGGCCTTTATTGCTTTTCTAATAGCGCCTATCCACGTGTAGTACATACATACTATGTTGGTAAAGTTGTTTTATTATACAATACTGCTACTAAACATTATTAATATCAATCGCTGTTGCCTTTAACACAGCTATAGTGAGTCCTGCCATATTTGTTATACAGCCTACCCTATTGTAGTTATCAGTGCAATTATCCTTACCGTTGTTTATTAGCCTGTTCATGTACTGCATTTTTGAACCAATGTTTGCTGATGTTAATGTTTCTACTGAAATAGAAGTGTAAGGTTATAGCTCTGTTAAAAGTTTTGCTGTTGATCTTAGTTTATTATTATTCTGTACTTTTGATACTAATATTAGTGTATAACTTCTAGCTCTACTTACTGAGAGCAAGACTTTCCTTAACTGTCCTCACGGTGACTTATTGACTGCTGCATCTAATTATTCTCCCTCCTTTCATTCTGCTGCTCCTTTCCTAATACTAGTACTCTCTCCTATCCTGCTCTTCTGTATGTCTTTTTTTTCTCAATCTTTTTCATTTCTTTCTCATAATATCCTCCTTCTGTCTCCTATCTTGTGTATCCCACCTCATACTAAGATACTATCCTAACCCTATGTGTGCGCCTCTCCACTAATCCCCTCTCTCTCCCAGCTCTCCCACTCACTGTTCGTTGCTTGACTTTACACACTGCCTGGGTTCATTGGTAAGTACTTGCTCCACTAACATAGAGTTAACCTTCCTTGCTCTCCCCTTCTTTTTTAGGTGGTAAAGGACATCCTTCCCCTGGGCTACCTTCATCCAAGGCTTCACATCCACGCTTCAGGAACCCCCAGCTAAATACCAACCACATCATTTGCATGGATATTACCTATCAGTCCCTGACACATTCAAAGAAGGAAAATAAACTCATGTATGTGCTCTCTGCCTGTATGTTAAACTGTTAAAAACTACTCCCCTTTAACAAAGAGCTAAGCACCACCAGGACCAACCAACCTGCCTCTTGCTTCTTCCCCCCCTTCTCCTACTCTACTTGTAATACTCCTTAGCTTCACCACTTTCTTCTAATCTTCATTATTTCCCTAACTATACTGAACTTGCCAGCCTGCCTAGACTCTGTCTATACTATTCATTTAAAGCCTTACCTACCTTGGGACTTACTTGAGCACTTTCCCACATTGTTTTTTGTGAAAACTCCTTAGAACAAGCTGAACCCCGCTCTGTTCACCCTGCGGGCTCACTTCACTCCCCTACCCTACCCCCAATTCCCCACAACCCCCAGTGCCCCTAATCTTATACTTCTTGGCCACACCCTGCTCTCCAACCAATAATTCACATAGTCCCACCTTTGGAGACAATTAGCACCACACCTTATTACTGCACCTAACCAAGTACAGCTCTAACTACTTAATTCTTCTCCTCCTAACCTTACCACTCAAACCTTGTCTATTCCAGCTTTGACCTCTCCTAGCTATCTTTAATACCCTGCAACCAACTGTTCTCACCATGTCTACCACAACTATCTCAATACTAGTGAAACTACTACTTACTGCCACACTAATATCTTTTATAACCTCAGCCTATCACTTAACCTCCTTTGAATACCTACATTACTCTCAGTTCCACTACCCAACTAAACAAACATCCTTACATATACTCATCTCTCCGAATAATATAAATATAATGTCTACACCTAGCTACCTACTTGCAAAGTTCCACAGACTATCCCACATTGAATACTATAATCCCTCAATCAAGAAATATCAGTTTCTAATAAGTAATCTACATTATGCACTGTACATTCTAAAAAATCAATCCTTACAAAATGGTGATATCCAGCCTAACACAGAAACTGCAAATGTCCTACCTACTGATCTTTATACCTCCAATCCCTCTATCCCACCCAGCCCCATTAAACTCCCCAACCCTCTCCTGATAGCACTTCTCAGTATCCAAAGCATCAACAATAAAGTTCCTCATCTCCATTCTCTCTTAGACATATACTCTTTTGACATTTTATGTTTAACAGAAACTTGGTTAAAACCACAGACCCAAGATAATGAGATTATCCCACCAGGATATAATATTATTGAGACATGACTGTACAAAAAGAAAGGGACGGGGAGTAGCAATTCTTTTCAAAGAAGGGCTACAAGTTACTACCTCACTTTATACCCCACCTAAGGACAATAATGCAGAAATCCTTATTTCCAAGATTCAGCTTAATTCCAATAAATCCATAAATATCTTATGCATTTATCTACCTCCTGGAAATAATATTAGCACCTTAGAGGATATTCTTAGCTGGGTCACAGCAACCTTCCCACAAGAAACTTTAATCCTAGATGATGTCAATATCGATTGGAAGTGCCTCAATACTGAGCATCCTACTTCTCATATTAACCTTCATGGCTTCTCTCAGACCATCACCTCCCCAACTAGAATTAACAAACCAAACTAAAAAGAGAGCACCTTAGATTGGATTCTCATTAATAATCACCACCAAACATACAAAGTAGGTACCTTCCCTGATGATGTAAGTGACCATTGCTTAACCTATATAATTAGGCAAAAAAAAAAAGATATCTCCCACCCAACATTAGTTAAGACTACGTTCCAACAAGCATTTTAACCAAGAACTATTTCTGAGCGAACTTAGTGCCTGTAATTGGACTTGTATAAAAAAACTCCCATTAGAAGAGGCTGTCCAATACTTTAACTCTAAATTCTTAACTATCCTAAACTAACATGCACCTATACGTAATATAAGAATTAGGTCAAAACCAGCCCCATGGCTCACCAAAGATACCAGGCAAAAAATCCTACTAAGAAATAAAGCCTGGACTAGGTGGTGAACTACCAAAAGCACATCTGCTCAACAGACATTTAGACAAATAAGAAATGATACTAAAAAAGCCATACTCTTAGACAAAAAAAAACTATTACTACAAAATACAGCAAACACACCAAAATAACCCTCAAAGATTCTGGGCAAATATCAATAGACTCCTTTATCCAGGGCACTCCAGTACACCAACACCAATAGGAGCTAACCATGAGACTCCCATCCAAACTGCTAATGACTTTAACTCCTTCTTCACAGATGCCATCCAAACTCTAGCCAGTCAGCTATCTCCTGACACCTCTAGCATTCCCACCCCCATAACAAGCACTCTTCCTACCTCCCTATTACAATCTATAACTACTAACTTTATTTTCAAATTCCTAGCAAAACTGAAGCCTTGTACCCCTTCCACTGACCAAATCCCAGCTGAATATTTGCAAAAAGCAGCCAAAGCAGTAGCTTATTCTGTATCCATCCTGATAAACAGAACCATTAAAGAGGGATCTATCCCTACCAGCTGGAAAGTCTCGGACATTATCCCCCTACACAAAGGTGGCAACTCCAATGAATATTCTAACTATAGACCCATAGCCCTTCTATCCCCCTTAGCAAAAATAATGGAAAAATGCATTCACCATCAGCTAATAGGCCGTCTAACTCAACACAACTTACTAGCTAAGAGCCAACATGGCTTTAGGCCATTCAATAGTACCACCACTGTCCTCTTATCCTTTACAGACACCATTAATAGAAACTGCAATAACAATGTACTCTCTTCAGCATTATTTATTGATCTTTCAAAGGCTTTTGATATGGTAAACCACACATTGCTTATCAATATTCTCAAATCACTTTCCCTGGATACTCAATCTATAAAGTGGTTTACTTCCTACCTGAGCAATAGGCAACAAACAGTGCACTGGGAAAATAATCTATCATCCCACCTGCCAGTCACACTGGGAGTTTCCCAGGGCTCCATTCTAGGTCCTCTCTTATTTTCAATTTTTATTAATGATCTCTACTTGGCTATTCCCAGTGCAACTTGTATACAATATGCAGATGACTCTACATTAATCTGCACAGCTAAATCTGCTTCTGAACTGCCATGCCAAACCCAGAAAGTATTTAGCATAGTTGAGACATGGTTCTTAAAACGCTGACTCCTATCCCAAAAAAACAAAGCTCCTACTCTTTACTCCTACTTGTAGGTCCACACCAATATATATCTAAGTCATTTCTAACAATGGTACCCTCATATACCCTGACTCTACCACCAAACTCCTTGGTATTACAATAGACAACAACCTTAACTTCGACACCCACATTAACAACACTATAAAATCAGTTAGAAAAATGGGCTGCCTGTACTGAGTCAAACCCTTCCTTACTCCAATAACAATAACTACCATTGCCCACTCCCATCTAATCTCTACTCTACTCTATGCCTCACCAATATACACTAACCTATCCAAAAGGAATCTTCTGAAACTTGCTACCTTTTATCATAATATTGCCAGGTTTGCCACTGGTAAAACCTTCAGAACCCATCACTGTCAGAATCTCAAACAACTTGAATGGCTTGAACTTCAAAACCAGCTTCAACTCAACCAACTTACAATTGCCCATAAGGTCCTTTACCACCCAAACAATACTCCAATACTCTCAGACCTCATAACCCCCTACAAAAATGTTAATGCCTTGCGTTCATCAAATAAACTCCTAGTTAACATCAGCAAATCTCACAACATGGCAGGGGATTCTCTATTCCCAAACACAACTGGGAAAAACTGGAACCTTCTACCTATTGAACGTACTTCCCTTCCTTCCTTACCACTCTTCAAACAAAAACTCAAAACCTTCCTCAAAACACAGTGGCTGTGCCCTTGTATCAACCCTGACTAACCTATTATTAATGCTACTGATATATTTTCTAGCTGTTCTCTCTCCACTAAATTAATCTTCTGTAGTGCAATGGTAAGCATCTAGTAAGAACCTGGATACTATTTTTTAGCCACTAGCATATGTATATTATCTTACTCTAAACTTTGTATATAGTTTTATGATATTTACTGTTAAATGCATAAAATATCTTCTATATCTACTTCTTGTTTTTTGTAACAATACTTATTGCCTGTTTGTATCTGTCTTGGAGCTCTTCTCCCCGGGCCTCTACTGAAACTGGACATATATCCAGCTAGACTAGCCTGGTCAAAAAATGTAAAATAAATAAAATAAAATAAAATTCTAGTACAGACTTTGTGTCTCTAGCTGTATTGAAACATCTTTATGGCGTAGACTATAAAGAAAATTAATTTCAAATATTTTTCTAATGTTTGCTGGACTGCTGTTAACTTCATGTATTCTAGTCTCCACTGTTAAAATATATCCATTTAAACAGTTACAATAGTGCAAGCATGTTTCTGTTCTCTTCCAGTAGGGCATATTGTGCATACATTTTAAACACAGCACTTCACAAATACCTTTTCAGCACAAACAGCTGTACAGAGCAGTTTGATATATGCATGACATACAGTTTTCATACATTTGTAACACAAGCTTTTTATATAAATTAGTTTGATAGTCACAAATGACATACAATTACTTACAAAATTCCAGCAAGCTGTGCTGGCAGTACCTCCTTTTGCCACAGATGCATTGTATTTCCTGGAGTCACTAGAGGTGGCATCACATGAGCACAGCCACAGTACCTAATTAGTTAAAACTCATTAATTAGCATACTACATGTTCTCAGATGTCACACAGCCAAAAATTGCTTTTTCTGCAGAAGGGAAAGCCCCCAGAGACCCTCCCACAAGGGGGACCTAACCTACATATTATCCCTATTTTATCATTCTCACTCTAACAACACAATATCGTGGAGAAGAAATGGTCACTGACAGAAAGTATAACACCTGTTATACTTTTTCACTGACTGCAGACAACCCACAAGTCACTAACATGTCCTTATTACCATCTTGCTGTAATAAGAAGTATATATATATTTTTAATCAAGATCTGCAGAAATTAATGTCATTACAAATTACAAGCTTTTGTTGGAGAAGGAGTGTTTCAAAGTTAGTAAATCCTCCAATAATTCCCAATGGAATTTTTTGAAAATAATTACCATTGCAGCTTTACCAGTAGAAATCTAACATCCAGTATTTAAAAATGGCAACCGGCCATTTAAATTTCCACTTACTCTCCACCCCTGACTTTATTTATTTCCACACACAACATACACATATGTATGTATGTGTGTGTATATATATATATATATATATATATATATATATATATATATATATATATATATATATATTTATAGAGAGAGAGAGAGAAAGATATATATTATATATATATATATATATATATATATATATATATATATATATATATATATACAGGTTCATAGGTAGGTACTAGGCTATTGGCCCTAGGGCCTATATAAGCCTAGCCAAAAAGGTACCCTGGGTTTCGCCACCCAAGAAAATTATTTTCCTATGCCCCTGTCGAGCAGAGCCACAGAGGAGATCTCTGGGGTGAATTTTCTATTTCCCATCCAATCATCAAGATTTTTCTTGAAGAGTGCTAATGAGGAGCTTTGCTTGATATAGATGTCCACATCGTTAGGAGTTTCGATTATGGCTCCTAGTTTGCATTCATCTGTGAACTTCATTAGCCAAAGACCTTCTGTGTTAGCCTGTACTTCAGAAAAGTAGATACCAAACAGGAGAGGACCCAGGAATGAACACTGTGGTACTCCATCCGTCACTGGTCTGAAGTCAGATTTGGAGTCTGCTACTTTCAGAGTATGGGTTCTGTCAGTGAGCTAGTTGGCATCCCATCTTGTGACATAGGGATTTATACCTAGTTTAATCAGTTTATCTATAATTCCAGAGTTGGGGGTGGTGTCAAAAGCCTTGGCAAGATCTAGATATGCTGTGTGAACCACCTTACCCCCATCTACAACTTTGATGACTGCTATAAATAAATCTATCAGGTTTAGGAGACATGATCTGCCTTTTCCAAACACGAACTGGGTGGGGTCCAGAGTTTGGAGATTACCAATGTCTTTGTTTATAGATTCCATGATGATGCATTCCATGGCCTTGCAGACCAAGCTCTTTAAGCTAATGGGGTGGTAGTTCCCAGGGTCTGTGGTGGCTCCTCCTTTGTGGAGTGGAATAACCGTTGCTGTGCCCCATTCAGTGGGCACAAAGCCTGAGGTGAGGCTGTTATTGAACATGGTGCTTAGGTGGGGTTCCAGTTCATTCTGTAGTTTGTGTGGAATGCAGCCTGGGGTGTTGTCAGGTCCCATGGTTGCTGTGTTCTTGGCTTTGGAAAGTGTGTTTTTACCTGTGCAGCCATGATTACAGGAAATTTGCATTCTTCCAGTATAGAGATGGGCCCTTTAAGGGGTGTGGGGGAGGTAAAGTTAGCACTGAACCTATCTGCCAGAATGTTGGCAATATCAGCTGGTTCTGTACATTTAGTGCCATTGTGCTGTAACTCAGAGCAGATCTGAGTGTTGCCATTGAGATTCTTGACATAGCTATAGAATGCTTTGTGGTTGTCTTTAGAATCAGTGGCAATTTTGTTGTCATAACTAGCTTTGGAGGATTTTATGAGGGATCTCGGCTTCTTACTGAGGCTGACCAGGGAGTTCCTCCAGTCATGGGATTTTACTCTTTTTTGCAACAGTTTCTTTTTTCTGTTGTAGAGTTTGTTTATGGCAGGGAGCCACCAGATTGGTTTCCTTTTTTTGGAGGATAGCATCTTGGTTCTGTTAGGGATAGCACGATCCATGCACTCATGTAAATGTTTATAAAGTGCATTTGTGTAGGATTCAACAGTTGTACCTCTATTGTCCGTCTGCATAGGTGACATGAAGTTTGCGACTTCTATCTTAAGACGTGTGAAGTTGGCTTTGGAGAAATTCTTTACAGTAGGTCTCCAATGGGGGTTGGGGGGGCGGGATGTGGAAGTCTAGGGTGATTAGCTTGTGGTCAGATCTGACCAATGATGAACTGACTTCTGGTGTGGAACACCGGTCACCCATGTTGGTAATGACCAGGTCTAGGATATTGCTGCCCCTGGTGGGAGTGTGGTTAAGTTGATCCAAGGCGCTGGAATTTATGAATTCTAGAAAACATTGAGCACAAGAGTTGGTACATGAGTAGTTTTCCCATTTATTGGTGGGGTATTTGAAATCGCCCATTAATAGGGGGTTGGGTTGTACCATAATATTTTCCAATTTATCAAGAAATGAGGAGAGGGAATCCTGGGGCCTGGTGAGGGATCTGTAGCAAGTTACAATTTGGACTGTGGTCTTGCCTAGAGTTAGTTGCACTTGGATAATCTCAGATGCATTATGCTGAGCAACTAGCCTGGAGGTGTGGATATCCTTAATGAATATGGACATGCCTCCTCCTTTAGTGTTTCGGTCCAGGTTAGGTGGCCGAAAGGGGTAGTATGAATTATAGCCTGGTAATGCAGGGGTGCTCTCTAAAGCCTTGAACCAGGTCTCTGTCACTGCACAGATGTCAATGTTACCCATTTTAAGGAATGCCTCGAGTGTGTGTGTGTGTGTGTGTGTGTATACATACATATATTTATATATATATATATATATATATATCTATATATATCTATATATATATATATATATATATATATATATATATATATATATATATATATATATATATATATATATATATATATATATATATATATATATATATATATATATATATATATGGGTCCCCTACA